>NW_010563362.1:14467-32439 GCF_000687285.1 Phaethon lepturus | reverse complement strand
CATTCCTGTTAGGGCAAATGGAACCCAAGGAGAATTTTGTAAATGTTCCCAGTTAATTAAGATATTACCAGTTCAGCAGAAATAATAAAAACACTAAAAAATGGAACGAATGTAGATACAATTAGCATGTTTTAATGGATTTGTTCTTTGATCATTTATCTCCTGGTCAGCGTTACTTTTAAATACAGTATAAATGGAAGAGATGTGGAGTGTAAGTGGAATAAGCATGGCTGTGAACTTCTCTAGGAGTGATGCAGTGCTAATGCTCTTGATCACCGCTCACACCTACAGGCTGACACTTCAACTGAAACCACTTGCAATTAAAAAATGATTCCAGGTGCCTGTTGGTGTCGAGGAAAAGAGAGAGAGATGTTGTATTTTCAAAATATCCGTAAACTTCAATATGACACATCTGGCAGCAGGTGGAAAGACTTGCTACTTGAATTGTAGGAAGAAAATCTTATTTGTATTAGCTCCCTTACCTTTCAGATGCTTTTAGAAAGGCTGAAATGTATAGCTCAAAGGAAAAATATTCTGCCTGAAGCTAGGGGGGGAAAAAAAAAAGTCAGGCCTCTTCCTCTTTCATCTTGCTACAATTAGAATACAACTGTAAACCATGTATTTCAAAAATTGTTTATGAACTCACAGATCTGAACTGAGTAACTATCTGTAAATTTTTAAAAATTCAAATCCCTTTAGGAAATAGTGACCTTGCAGAGCTTAAATTGCTTATAAAATTCTGAAGGCTGAATTAGTTAGGAATAGTGATGAACTAGATAAAAACAAAGTTAAGAAAAAAAAAAAAACCCAAGCTATTCCTCCCCATCTGTCCAAAGGTCTTGGAGAAAAACCTGACTTCTCGCTGAACTGCGTACACTATTTCTTCCAGTTTCTTCCAGCTTCTTATCGTATTTATGATCAGACCCCAGCAGCTTTAGCAAATGACTCGCGCAGCAGCTCAGCTTGGAGTGATGAACCAAGTATCTCCTGCGACGGCGATCGATGCTGTCAGCGGGATGGACCGGCACGTGCCGGCGGGGAAGGACTTACACAACAGAATCGTTTCTTGCAGACCGTAGGTCGAAGCCGGGTTGCAGAAGTGGATCTGTCCGGTTGAGCGCTGGAGAGATGCTTGTGCTGGGGCTTGTTGGTGTTTAGGTGTTCTCTGCGTGGAACTCAAGTCTGGATAAAAGGGAGGATGCTGAATGCCAAGGCTGGCAAACTCAGCCGAGCTAAGGTGATGTTACACCTACTCCTCTGCGCCTTGCAGGCCCTACACTGTTAGTAGCGATAGTGCCGTTGTCTTATCTCGGGTGGTGGTGGCCTGCTGCGGTGAGAAAGGTCTCGCTCTGCTCTTCCTTCTTCTCCACCTTTGTGTCAAAGGTGATGATGCTCCTGAGGAAATTTTTGGTGGCAGTAGAAAAGTTCCCTGTGGCCTCCAATTGTCAAACATTACAGGCATTTTATTAAATGGTAAATAAAAGATGTTATGGAAGGAAAGCCATAAAGAGAGAGATCATGGCCAAAATACCATGCTGCAAAATGGTCAATAAATTAACATGCTAGTTAACTCAAACACCAGCAGAGGCAAAGAAGCTTATATTGGCCATTATGGGGCACTTAGGGGTTTTTACAGCAGGCTGAACTTTCTGCCTGTTAATTTTTATGTTGTTTTTAAACTTGATCATCTTCACTACTGTTGTCCAAATGCCATTAATTTAAAGAACTGTCAGTCAAAGCTTATTATTAGTATGCAGGGGTTGTGGTATGCTGTGTATATACCAAAATTCTTTGAAGGTTGAAATGCTTTAGTCCATTTTGTTTGTGTACAGGATGGAGATCAAATACGACAGCGGCTGTTAACGATTAAGAATCTCACAAAGCCCACAATGTATTTTAAATAGTACTTTAAAAATTCCATTATATAATGTTTAATCATTAAAAAAAAGTACTTTCTAACGACTAGGTGGCAGTGACATGATGTAGTCAGTTTTTAAGAGTTTTGCTTTCAGATACAAACCAGAAGTTGACGAATTAAGAGCTTAAATCTGGAATGGACAGAATTGTTGTTCCGGTGGTGCAAAAATAACAATTAAATACCTGCAAGAATGAGCATTACTGTAAGTAGGGAATAAAATGCTCTGTAGAAAACCCCAATTATAAGATTATTCTACTAGTTGCAAACTTGTACTTACTTTATCAGAGATCCGATAAATGGCTGAGCCATGTTGATTACAAGTTAGGTTTGACTTTCTGCTCTTTGTTATAGGTACTGTCAGAGTTGTACCTAAAACAGAGCAGGAAACAGTAAAAAAACTGATATAACCAGCATAAAATCTCAATGGTGTACAAAATGCCACTTGGGAAACTCCTTGGTGTTTGTGGAAACAGGGTTTAGCTTCATTTGTCAGTTCTTTCCATTTGCATTTCTGTGCCCTTTGCTTCCTGAGGAAATCTTGATTTCCACTTATTAGAAGTGGAAGATACACACTTGTTACCAGGCTTAACTTGCAGTGCGTTGCCAAAGGTTCTGTGCAAGTCTTTGCAGGGAGTGTGGAAAGAGAACAGAGTTTCGTATTTCCTACGAAGCCATTAACGGTAATGGTTATTGCTGCTTTTGTACCACTGTCTCCATCGTATCTGCTGTTGACTTCCACACTTTTTGCTCTTAACCAAGTTTTAAAAAGACCCTGTCTCACCTGCCTCACCACCTCATGCACCCGCAGACGTGTATGTAACAGTACCAGTTCTGGGTGTTCTCAAACCTGTGACTTTCAAAATGTGAAAACTTCAGTCTCGTACATACCAGACTTTTATATTATATAGTATCATCAAAATTTGGAGTATACTCTCATTAAAACCAAGTCTTCCAAAATTGTCTAAAATTTTAAGTACATGTAAGATTATGGTCATTTCCTTTGTTAATTTTTAGAAACAGCTAAAAAAAAAAGTGACATACGATGAGACATTGATTTCTGTTGTACACAAAAATAGAAACAATAGGTATGTCCTAATTTGCAGTTTTACAAGCTTTCCTTTGTGTGTGGAGGTTCTATACCAAATCATAACATGTTTGCAGGATGATTTTTCATGCAAAGTAACTTTTTTTGGACAGTTCACATGTCTTGCTAAAAGGTACTTTCTCTCTTTTTTTATACAGGCAGGTTGCTTACCAGTATTTTGCAAATAATGGTAAAAAAATAATTCTATCCATCAAGATGGATTAGAAAAACTAGAGATTAATAATGATGGAGACAAAACTGGATTCTCCTTTAAAAAAAAAATTATGATCCAAATTCAGTCCTGGGCTTCAGTCAGCTTGTTGATTAGTACTCCAAAAAAAATACCAAATCATGGACTGATGTAGAATTTTAATATCCATGGAGAAATTGCCATATTGCATTATACGTGCAGAATGGCTTAGTCTGAGAAAGCTGCCCCGTGTCCTCTCCAATATTCCACCCAATGAAGGAATAACTCCAAACCCCACAAGTCTCTGCTATCACAAGCCCGATGGCCAGCAGCAGTTGCTTGTTGCTAAGTTGCCAAGCGCGTTCGTTACTTTAAACTAATCACCGCACTAGAACAATAGCAGTGTAATCCCAAAAGGTAACTTCCAACTCATACAGCTTTCCAACTGCTGGCAAAACGCAACTGGAAATTTACTCACTTCGGGTATTTTGTGGTAGCAGCAGATGACTGAATTGTCGGAATGGAAACATTTAGCAGCAATAATTTGATGTCAACAAAACAGTGATGGAATTGAGAGAGAATTGATTTTTTTTCTTTTTTTTTTTTTTTCCTCTCCCCTGCTGGCTTGCTCGGGGTTTTCCTTGCAGATCAGCAGAAGAGCTGCTGGCTACTGGGAGCCCGGGCAGTCCCGCAGCATCACCCTTGCTTCTCCTGGAGCATCCAGCCCAGCTCCTCCATGTAGCACTTCTAGCTAGAATTAGCGTGCAGATGTAAATTCAGGTTAACACATTTCTGTTTTGTGTAACCCCTGGAATTTTCAACACAGCAATTTAACTCTTTAATTAACACATTTTATGTAACAAGGAAGTTACTGAAGTATACGTAAGTAATTTACACACTGAGCAGTATATTGCCCTCAACCTCTCTTTGTAATTCCCTCATGAAAAACAACATCTGCAAGTAACTTTATAGGCAAAATCCTCATCTTTTCCAACATTTGTTGCAAAATAAAATTTGACTATTTTATTTCATCCCTTTAGTTGGTTACCGTCTTTTCATACTCTTAAAGCAGTGATGTACACTGTAGTGCTTGAGACATTTCATAGCAATCCACTGTGCCCATGTTCCCACTGAAATTCCTTGTGTTTGGGGCAGGTGAGGGGGTCTCTGCTCCTGGAAGCAGCTGCAAGACAGGCAGCCTGGATTTTCATATCTTTAAATCATGAGGTAATGGTTTGTATTTTAAAGCACAGTGTGCATTTATAGTACTGCTTGAATGGTAAAGAACTTACCATCCACACTGAATGCCCTGGAATACGTTAAAAGATAAAAACTTGTACGCGTAAGAACTGTAGGAAAATTAAACCCATTGTGTCCCAAACAAACGGTATAATTAATTCTATTTAATTTCACTCCACTGCTGAAAGCCTACGCCAAAAGCAGGTTTTATAGGTATGCGGAGTGGAATAGCTGAAGTTATTTCCATAACGACCCTTGCACTGTGCACTGAAGCAACTCGGGCTCGCATTTTGGAGACCTGCGATTCGGGTTTGATGCGTGGTCGAGCAGCAGCTCGGGTTCGGTACTGCTCGGTCTGAACTTGAACGCCCGCAGACTTTCACAGTTTCACGAGCAAAGACTGGGGAGTTCGGATCCGTAATTGCAGTTGTTTTTCCTTGGTCAATTTTGAATGAAAACCTGTTACGGGTGGGCACGGCCATGTGGGGTGTTACTAGGTAGGTTTGCGAAGACTCGCAGTGCTCGGTTCGAGTCCTCGTGGGTTGCCTTAGCGAGACCTTAGGAAAGATGCTTGCACATCGTTATCGCACCGGCAGCTGCAGAGAGAGCTTTAGGAGGCTGTTTCACAGCCTGGAGGAGTTGTCATGTGTTCCACATAAAAAGCTAATGTAGCCGCCTTCTAGAAATAGCAGCTGGAAGTCACACTGCAGCAGGTAGGACAAGCTATACTTGAAATGGTTTTGCAGTGCCCAGGGGAAAATAAACAGTGTCCGTGCCGAGACCTGGGGCTGCAGCTCCAGGAGAGAGGATGACAGGGCTCGAGCTCGTGGGGTGTCAGACTGCCTGGGGAGAAGCAGAAATGCCAAGGGGACACCCGTGTCCCCGTCCACCGGGGACTTTGCAGAAAAGCCACCAAATAACCTTCACTGTGTCCAGTTGCCACTATCTCTGCTGGCTCAGGCTGTGTGAATTTATCCCATGCTGCTGGGACACTATTTCAGAGGGAAAACCTGGAAAGTTTTTTTACGAGGCAATGCTGAAACATCCCATTTGATCATGTTTTTTTGGAAATGTTTCTTGACTTCAAGAATTTCAATTCTTTGGAATTATTGTTGTTAAGTGGTTTATTTTGCATTTACAAGATGATATAACACAACAAGGACAGACCTGATTTAAAAGAAATTATTTGGACCCACTTAATTTTTTTCTTTTTAGAATGTTCATTTATGCATGTTTTGAAAATTTAGGGCTTGCCCACAATTGGAACAAAAATAAGACTTCAAGTATCTGTGTTATATAGGGCATTAGTTCTGTGCTTCGCGTGTGATTTGACTAAAATCATAGTATGCAGGATCCAAATGATACCGCTCTCCCCCCAACCAAGCAAGTTATTAAAACACTTTCAGCATTATATATTTGTAACATTTTACTGAATATGCTATGTAAATTGAGCTTTTTTGATCAACAAAAAGAAGAATCATCGGTCGTGTCTGACTTGCATCTACACTCATTGTAAGCATTTAGACTGAACTGCTACTTAATTGAAAAAGCAAAAGTATAAGAGACTGTACGTCTAAGAACGTTTCAGAACCCTCCTGTATTTGAAGAGAGAATCAATTCCCTGCTTTATCAGGCAATATAGGGGTTTAATTCCTATTTATTTCAACCCCTACTGTCACAAATTAATGATGTTTTATCTGGAACCGCACACGGTGAGTCATTAACAGTGGCAGTATATCCTGTTACGTATCATGTGTATACACTGTACATATAAAACACATAAACCAAAATGCACACGTATGCATACAAACGCACAGTTACGATGCTGTATACGTAAGGACATACCGAATCGACTCCCGTCTGGAACAGGATGACCTTCTGCTGTACCGCATGAATTACAGAACCTTTTCTAGCTACTACGAGTGTATAGATCATATTCTTAGAGCACCCATAAAGTCACAGTTACTGTCAGCTTGAGAAATTTTGGCTCAGTACTCCTGTTTTGCTTTTCACTGTCACGGGAGAAAAGAAATCCTTCTTCTGAGAAGGACAGGATGTACTACTGGATCGTACCTTGAGAGATGACCTTTTCCCGGCTTTAATAGCTGCGGGAAGGGTATCCTTGGGAAGGGGGGGTGTTTGCAGTCGCCGTCTGAGTGGGGGAGCACTGCGTGTTCCGCGGGGCCTCTCCGAGTAACGTGGGTGAAAACTGCCTGTTGGCATGTGTGCCCTGTACGTTTCTCTCGTGCTGGGGAGCCGCCTGAAACTCGCTGCTTTCCTTTTCCTCAACTCTTCCGTTTCGTAGAAGTAGGTACTGAATGTCTCGAGGACGCAGATTCGCGCGGTGTCGCTTGTTGCGATGCTGCACCGCTGCGTTCAGGGGAAATGAGGCGTAATGGCGACTTCCCGGTAAGGGAGGACAAAATCCATCCTTCCTCGTTCATTAGACCCTTGCGGGCCGCGATGGTTCTGTCACCGCTCCCGGCGCGGAGCGCTCGCTTTCTGGGGCCACGCGCTGCCTGGGCGCCCACAGAACAAGCTTCCTGATTTTTAATACGACTACAGCTTTGTCTTGCAGCGTTTCGCAACAGCAGATGCAGCTCCTAGTCCTAAACTTCACACGTTGAAGTAGCAATACCTAGCGTAGGCTTTACTGAGCGGCTTGTTGCCCGCTGGAACGCGTTGAAAGCAAAGCCTCAAGTCGTTCACGGTTGGAGGAATTGTGGTCTCTAGCGGGACGGCTGCCGTACGTCGCCATGCTGGGCTGAATGTACAGCTTGCGGCAGGACCGTGAGTAAATGGCGAGATCGTAAGAATCTTCTAATAGGCACGGCTTAGATAATGCAAATTTTATTTTTTGTATAAGTAATACAAAGCAGCTCTGCAAACATCTTAAATTAAAATCACTACTGCAGTTAAAAATCTATATTATTCTTACAATTCGCTACGTGCTGCTTTGACCCAGACTATTTATGTAGCTTTTTAGCTTATTGACTATACAGCTGTCTAAAGAGAATAAAAACATCCCATGCAGATTTCACAACTGCCTGGTGTCAGAAGTGACATTGAAAGCCATTATATTTGAAGTCTGTTTTAGGATGGATTGTTGATGCAGCAAATTGTACATTGAATATACTGTCATTAAGTTATTTGAAAACATGATGATAATGTGACAGAAAAAATAAATGTGCAAACGTTGATCTATGTAGAAAATAAACTGTTGGAGGGAAGTAAATCAGATGTAGTGCCTGTGATGTTTGACGTGATATATGAAGGGGAAACAATATCTAGAGGAAGGGCAGAGGAAAGGAGGAACTGGAAGGATTTTAGAAAATACTTACAATTTTGACTTCATGCTTTTAGATTAGGCTGATTAAGGAAAAACAAAACCAAATCCAAACTCAGGACTCCTGAAGCTCACGTAATGCATTTAGTCTGTTTTGAGATTCACTAGTGGTACGAAAGCTCTCTGGAGGATCCGAAGGCTACCTGAGAAGGAGAAAAATTAGTGACTCAGTGTTCTGGCGTAAACCTGATCTCATTTACTCCGCTTATTGCAAATTAAGGGAAACTAATTTAGGTTGTACTCCGTGCAGAGGTGCTACGCTGATCTACAGGGTCAGGAGGGAGACGTGAGCTCCAGTACCGGCCATCCGTACGGCGCTTTTTGTTGAGGCCTGAAAAAACCCCACACTCAGTACTTTTTTAACTTACATCATGTGCTCCAGTCCCAATTGCTCCATCTATCTATTAACCTATATAAGTCTATACTGGGAAAAAGAGTGCAAATCTAAGATGCTGTTTGCTATTTCGGTCTGTCCTTGGAACTTCAAATAAATCAGACAGAATAAGACCGCTCTGATTGCTGCCAGCACTACGCGTAGCAGTGTTTCGCTGGGAGTAAGTGACAGGGTGCTCACTGCAGTAACTCTGCGTAGCTGCGACGTATTTACAGGGAGTTTATTACTATTTTCAGATTAAAATGTAGCCTCAATGATAACGCACTTCCTTGTAAACACACTGTAGGCAATAACACATCTTTTGAAGTACGCAAAGCTCCTTTTTAGAAATAGAAATGCTGAATATTTTTAACTATAACATGCTTTAACTATGACGTGCTTTTAAAATACTACCCTCGACTGTCACTAGACTTTAATAAGGCCAAGCATCACACGATAAAATAAAAGGTCATTTATGACAAGAATGTAAATATATGGAAAATCCTTAGCAAAGATGTGCCTTGAAGTTTGTTGGGAGAGTTCATTCCAGTCTAGCTTTCATAAGGGTAAAGTATCTTAAGATATTTGTTTATCAACAAACATTATTCTTCATAAATTTCACACTATGCCTAAGTCTTTCTTCTCTGTTTGCTTTGTCTGCAAAAACATACACTGTCTGTGGCTTCTTTAAGCTGATCCTATGCAAATCCGATGCAATCCCTGGCATAAGGGCGCTGGTCCAGCTAGGTGGTGGTTTTGGGGAGACAGAGGGAAGGTTGGGGGTTTATTATTCTGTTTTTTTTTTCTTTATAGGAGCACTTATAAGCCAATATGAGCCAATATGAACTATATTTGGGGAGAAAAAAAAAGAAGAAAATAAAAACTAGGCTAACTTAAAGTGATGTTTAGAGGCTTTGCTGGCAGAGCACTGTAATTGCTGCTGGCGGGATGTGCAGTGTGAAGCTGGCCCCGCACAGGAGCTGCGCAGCTTCGTTGTAAAGCCCTGAAAACTCGCCTGTAGGTCCCTCCCTCCCTCCCACCCACTGGTCTCAGGTCCTCAGTGGTACCCCAGGGATTAATTACATGGATTGACAATTAGTAGGGAAAAAATAGATTCAGCTGTGCTATTCCAAATTTAAGAATTCCTGCCATTACCTTATAATGATGTATCTCCTCAAAGGCTTGGAAATTCATCTGAGTCTGAGCCGAACAAGGGGTGGGACTAAGAAAAGCGTGAATCAAAAGTAAGAAAATCACTGGGGTAAATCTGACCACCGAAAGATTTACTTTGTGCTTGCCTTCACTCGCTTCCGCTGCGCCGCGATAGAGGACTTTGTTTCCTCTGTGCGGATCAGTATCATCACACATGGAGGCGAATAAGATGCGGCGCAAGTTTGGGGGAGCAGGTAGTGTTACGCTCGTAATTCATTTCTACAGCAACTGTTGTTTTTCTGCATTTTTTGGTTGTATTCTAAGACTTTTTTTTTTTTTAGAAGCACTTACATCCAGGTCTCATTTTTTACTTTCCTGCCATTCTCTTTAAATAATAGAGATGTTTATTTAAGGCCAAGTAAGGGGTGCTGGGAGGGGCAGGCGTCATGATTGAACTGTAGGCTCCAAATTGAAAAGACTTTTAAAGTTGGGTGTTATTAAGAGTGCATTTAATCAGGGAAAGTGACAAACAATTTGTTGTAAGACACATAAATACTAGTGGGGAAACTAATTTCAGTGGCATAAAAAACAATCAGCTCTTGCATATAAAGTAAATGGAAAAAGCGTACCCCTGCACGTTACTGCTCCTGCTGGGTACCACATTCATTTGCAGCAATTACTCTCTTCTCTTGACCAAAACAGCCTTTTTTTTATCCACAGAGTAAAGCAAGGGCAGAAAAATATTCAGAAAACACAGTAATATGCAAAACCAGCCACGGGTTTTTCCTTTTTTCCTTCTTAGTTGGTCGTATTTAATAATCATAAACCGCCTTGTTGCTTAAGAGCCTGACCTTCTCTGTTAGCAAAGCTCGCACCTAAAAATCCCGCAAAGTTTCAATTTCTAAATGTCACAAAATATCAAATGGGTGCAGAAGACAAGAAGCAAGTCAATAAATGTTTGTATTCTTCTCTTGATGCTCTTTTGTATTTCATTTTATATGGAGAAAAAATTAACCCAAAGTTTAATCTCTTCTCCAAATAAAAGAGAGCAGAGCCTGGGGTAACAGTCAGTTAAAGTATTGATTACAGTGCATAGCAATTTACTGAAAAATAAATAAATAAACCCAAAATGCCTTCAGACTATTTAGGAGAAAGCATACTGTTTCCTGTGGTGGGAAGAAGTATAATTAAAAAGCTATCAACAGTCTGGGATTGTCAAAAGTACTTTGTCACCTGAAGCACATTCCTTGTAATTATCTTTTGGGCTTTAAGCTAGATCACCATTAACCTCCAAAGAAGAAGGGTTACTATGCTTTCTGGTGTGAGAAATTGTATCATCATGTAAATTAAACCCTGTTAGGTAGTCAAATTGGATTTGGGAAACGATTGAGTATTAAACCTAGTCATGTATATTATCAAATGACACAAAGCATGAAATGCTAAGAGGGAAAGAAACAGAAATTTTTTTTTTTTCCTTCCTTAAAAATGTCAACATTCTGGTACAAAAAATATTCTTTTTTGTTGAAGGTAGAAATGAGAAGAGGAAGTAATATGTGTATGTATATATATTTTGATTACATAATTATTTTTTTTAAATTTCCAGAGGACAGAAAATGAGACAACCCAGCTCTAGCTGATAACAATATAGCAGTGCTTGAAACCACCCTTACCTGCTAGTCAGGATCCCGTACCCTGACCCGTAAGTACTAGGGTTGATAGGCAGTGGCTCCTTCTACCTGTATGAATCCAGTTACCCACATTTCCTGCTGGTGCATCTGCAGCAACGGTGGCTGGATGGAAGACAGCTTTCTTCATCTTTGCGACTTAATCTAACTGGTATTATGGAACACCTGGAAATGTTTTAACCAAATACTGAAAAAATAATAATATTCTTTAGAACATAGAAGGTATTATTTAGGAAAAAAGGAAAGGGAAAAAAATGACTGAATTTTCTTGTTACTGTAGTCAGTATATGCCTGAAGAATTCCTGTTTTGAATGCAAGGAGAATAAATGCCTTTTAAGTATAGATTTTTTTTCTTGTTAGCTTTTCTAGCTGTGTTTACAAAGGTGCGGTATTTCAATGACCAGCATAAATTAAAGGATGGTTTCACATTGCTTGATAACGAGTTAGTACTTGGCAGCACTGGAGGCGAGGCTGCAAGGAAGCCAAGCCTACGGATAGGTTCCTGCAGGTGTTGTAGATGGGCCAAGTCGAGGTGTATTATCAAAATTTCAGAATTTCAGAATTACTGCGGTGGCAAACTTGTTCTTTGTCCTGTTTCACGCCATCCCCTGTGCCTCATGTTTGCACCCAACACGGTGTGCTCACCGAGTGCCGTTCCACCCTGCGTAACAGGGCTCCGGCTCGACGTAGGCTTTTTAATGTGTAAAAGAAAATCTTTTCCCTTTTGCCAAAAATGGTGTGCAGAAGGGAGAATGCTGAACATCAATTAATGGCGAGGGAAGAGCAGATAATACATTTTTCACAGAAACAGGAGTGAAACCCAGAGCTTTGCAAATTGCTAACATGCAGTTCCATCATTAAGGAGCATACATTTCTTTGTAGTTGTTAAATATAAAAAATGATTTGCCAACAACCTCCAAAGCTTTCTGAGAGTTTAAGTACTTCTTTTTTTTTATTTTGAAGAGAAAGGTTTTTTTAATTTTTCTGCTGAATTACTGCATGTTGACAATGGGCTGTATCCAGCATTTATAGTCTTTTTGCTTTCAACTTGTGGAAGGTGGGTAATTGAAGTGATGTGCACAATAAATGAGAACATCCATTGGTTCCATATAAACCTTTTAAAAGCCTTGGAATGGAAAGTAAGGCAGGCTAATATGAATTGCAAAAGGACACAATTAATTTGTACATGAAAGAAGATTTTTAGTATGCCATTAGCCTCTGTAACAGCCAAAAATAAAAAGGCAATCATGTCTAACCTTGCCAAAAGTATGACAAACTGCTTGTCATGAAAAAGTTTTGTATTTTAAGCAAATGCGTAATGTTTTTATAAAAATTACTCTGTTAACTCTTACCTTCTGCCAATTGAATTTGGTTTAAAAAACAGTATTAAAAGGCATGATCATTTCAGAGGAGTCAAAAAAATCAAGAGCACCTGCTAAAGCAAGTGGAAACACTGTTGCTGTTTCGAAGACTTTTGAATTTTCAGCAAACCAGTTCTGTCTCATTTCCTCTGTGTCCTTACTCTTTTTCATTAGCCTTATTAATGGAAGCATCAGTTAAAACGGTCATGAGGAAGTTGTGAATCTCTGTTCTACATCCCACATCTTTAAGAAGCTAATTTTTCCCATCATTTTTTTTTAAATGAAAGTCTCTTCTCTTTTTTCCAATTTCTTCTCCCTAAGTTAGTTAGTTTTTTTCAGCATGTATTATCTGCATATTCTGTAGCATATATTCTATTTTTGGAAAAAGTACGTAAATTCTGGCAAAAAATGAAGTGATTTTATCGCTAGATACAGCTAGCCAGGGTCATAAACTGCTCTTGAAGATTCCTGCTAACAGTGAAAGTTAAATTATGCTACAGATATTAAAAAGACAAGATTGTGTGACTGATAATTTATTTTCTGCATACCATGAAAAAAATGAATCCTGGAATTTCAGTTTCCTGACTTAATCAATAACTCTGTAAATCCTAGTCAATCATAGCTTACTTTTATCCGTCATTACAAAGGTGCAATAATTATTAGTCCTCCATGAAAGTATCTGACAGCATTAAGTTGTATAGGTAGAGTAGGAGCACTCTCAGGAAACGACAGGGAGCTGGTGTCTTGTCAGGGATTGTGAGCAACGATCATTTATGTTAATAACACTTAAAATAGCACAGTAGCCAGAAGAGAGGTCCCTGAGTCTTACAGCAATAACAGGGATTACAACTGGTATCTGCTGGAAATAAGGTGGGATATATTTGCTGGAAAAAATGTATTTCCGAAGTACTGCCGGGTTTGCAATGTTTAGGATGTATTTATTTGGAAAAAAATCATTATGATAATTTATGGTACAATAAACTGCGGTACGAGTGAATTTTATAAGCCTTTGTCGTGTGCCTACTAAGGAAGAGTCTTATCGATTATCAGCCTGATTTTTTCATCAGTGCAGCTCATTTGTAACTCCATTCAGAATCATTTGGTAGAAGGAGAAGGGACAGTTTCTCAATGCCTATAGCGATCGAGACAGTTTATCTCCAGTCAGAAATCGTGCCGCATGAGTCGCAGCGTGCCGGTGGCAGCTCGGTAGCTTGTGTGCTACGTCCTGGCTGATCGGAATCCAGTTCCCTCCTTGCTATTTACCTTCATACTCTTCCTACGCAAAGGGTTTTATATTTCTCTTTGTATCTGTTGGGTTGTATATGTCTGCAAAAATGACTTCTTGAAAAGATCCAGTTGGGTCTCTTCGTGTTGGATAGATTTATGATTGCCTGTGATAGCACTTCAGTCTGGCACATTTTGCCATTTTTTATATATATTTAGATTAATCATATTAATTACATGCTGGGTTTCCCTCTTTCTCTTTTCTTGTTTGATGCTGTAAAACTGTAGCAAACAGGACTGATGAGAAACTTGCAGTCAATGCATCTTGTGTAGCAGAGAATCCATTTCTCACCATTACACCCAGGTTTTTCTTCTTCCTCTGTGATCCTTCTTTGCCATTTCTGACAAATTTCTCTGCTCCACCATGTTTTATTTATCTCATTTTTCCTTTCTCCTCTGGATAAATGCTGCCTTCTTCAGCCTCTTGTATTTTCTCTGGCTGTGTACCGCTCAAGGCTGTGCTCGGCCCCAGGCAGTATTTCTCCTCTCCTTCTCTCCACTATGGTCCGTTCTTGTCGCTCCGTGGCACAGATTTTGCATTTCAGCTTTTCAATAACTCAAATTTTCTGCCACTTTTCCAGCTGTGGAAAATACCCCTCTTGAGGAGCTAGCCATTGCTGTAAAGCAAGTAATGCCAATTAGAAGCCCTTTAAGGATTCTTCCTATACGTTGGCTATCTATAGTGCTAACCCCAGGATGGGATTGAATGGAGCGGACAAAGATCTACAGCCTGATCTAATGTTGAAGTCAACCATTGTACGGGCTAGGGGTTGGACCTCCTGAGGTCCTTACAACCTAAATTATTGTGTGGTTCCACATACAGCCTTTTTTCCAAAGAATTCTTTAAAGATATGTGTAAGACTCCCTAAGGATGCGTGAAGCATCTCCTCTTCTTCCCCATCTGGGTTTCTGTGCTTCATTTTGTCTCCCAAAGAATCCACGGTTGAAAGCACAGCCAGGGTATTAGGCTTCTTTCCAAAAGAGTTAAAGAAATATCAAGTTCCCGTTGGTCTTAAAGTTCTTGATTTCTGATTAAATTTCTGTCCTGAGACAGAAGAAATTAATGATGACTGCTCCCATATAGAAAACTGGGAATTATATACAAAAGGATAATCAAAATAATAATCCTGGATTTTACTTGAATGATTCTTTCTAGGTTACTTCAATTTTTGTGGCTTATTTATTCGGGGGGGGGGGGGGGGAAGTGAAGGATTGCACCATTTGCACCTTAACTTTTGAGAAGAAATGTGGAAAGGCATAGAGTCAGCCTCACCCTGGCATAATTTGATCAGTTTTGGTGAAGTTACACCAGGGACTAATTTGGCCTGAGAAGCTGGTAATCATGTACCACAGATGTTACAGTATTTGAAGGCAATGGCCCATAATAGCAGAAGGAACAATATTGTGCCCCAAAGGACCTATCAAGTGAATGAGATGTTAGAGAGGTTTTTTACACAAACACTGAATCCATACTGGTTGCAAGATCCAAGTGTGCCTAAGAATATGGAACCTTACTTGACCTTAACATTTTAGATTAAAGCTACTGATGTGTGTTTTAGAGCAACTAGGGAGCATTTTAATATCATCCCCTAAGTGCCTATACAGAAATGGACGATTCAGTATGCAAATGGTATTCGTATTTCTTTACCAACAGTCTTAAAAATTTTGAAGTAGCATCTTCATGTATCGCTCAAAATCTTGCAAAATTTTTCCCGTAATAGAAATTTTTCATGTAAGTGCTTAAAATATTCTCAAATATTTATTGTAAGTAAATGTATGTGAAAATCTACAGACACTTATGTCTTTTGAAAACCGGTTACGTAGTTTATCATCTGGAGGATAGAGGTCACAGACATATCAGAAGTAGAACAATTATGGTTTGTACTCTGTGATTAAATATCAGAAGCATTAACCAGCCACAGCATTACAGTCATAATATTAGAATAAAAATGACAGTTCCTCTTGTAAAAGGCTAATGAAGTTGCATGTATATATGGCTCTCCTGTAATTTAAAATCTGGTACAGACCTGCACATACTGATTCATTCCTTCCACTCAAAAAAAGAGGAGACTTCCTAAATCTTTCTTATGCCCCAAGGTAAACATTGAGTCCTTTGTTGTAATCCAGCCAAACTCTGAATCACTGGTGGCTCATTCCCAGCAAACCAGCTGGTTGAAATGGGCAGCTCGATAGCTCTGTCCTTTTGCGTTTCCCTCAGCAGGCAAGGCATAAGGGACAAAGATGAGGAACTTCAAAAGAAACTTGGGGTTTCCTTATTAATTCTTCAGCGGACAGTGGGAAGAACTTCCCAGGCAGTTCCAAGTGTCCGATGGAGTCCACTTACTTCTCCTGGTGACTGAATAACAAGGTGCTCTATATTCTGAGAAAATGTCTTATTGCACTTTCTTGGGTTTTAGCAGTTTGGTGGTTTTTTTTTTCTGGTTTGCTTTTTCAGCATTGCTCCTGAAAGGTCACGCGAGTCTAAAATACTGCTCGTTTTGGCGTCAGCGGTGGATTTCTCCGTTATTACTGGTTTGCTATGCATGTGTTTTGTTTAGATTAAAAGGCAAAGTATATTCATTCAAGGCTTAGGCAGTTTAGCATAATTAATTGTACAATACAAATAATTTAATTAAGTTTAAACATTGCTAAATTAAAGTCCTTAGAAACCACATTTACCATTTTTCTACTGCCAGACATACACTCTCTGTCTTCATTGGAGGTTATTTTTTTCAGTGTACTCAGTGCAAGGAAGTGCTAGGGAATAGGAACAGTCAAAAAAAACCCCAAACCCCAGTGTGGGCCCCTTGTGCTTGTTAGAAGAGGGCCAGGTGCTCTTACTGTGAGACAAGTAAGCGATTCCCCTTAGCTGTTGGATGGCTGTCGCGTTGAGAAGGCTGCAACGATCCGTGTCTCTGTCCTTTCAATCCCTCTCCTGGAAAGGTTGCCCGTGCCCTGTATAACGATGCATATTGTGATATTGCGTTGCGTTTCGCACGTCTGTCCTTCAGAAAATGGATTCAATGTGTCTGTCTGTCCCATGCGGTCTCCAGACAGCTATGATTTCTTCATTACTCTTCCCATGATTGGATGTCAATTAGTGACTTAAAAATAAAGTCTTCATCAAGTTAGCAATCCCTTGGGCTCGTGAGTCTCCCAACACCTCAACCATTTTATCTAATTTAATGTATCAATAGAAATGAAGTATTGCTGTCAGGTTGCACTGGGGAGAGGGAGCAAATGAGCTCCTGTGTGCTGCGAGGTCTCGGAGACCCAACCTCCATCCGGAGGGACCACGGCGCGTCCTCCGAGAGGCTCGTCCTTAAACCAACTCACTCCTTTCAGCTCGGTGACTGTTTTCACCTACATAATACAAACACTTCTAGGTACGCCTAGCACTGCATATTTCTGCCTTTTTGCTACTCAAGAAAAAGGTTGAGGGTGAACATCTCTGCCAGCTAAGGTCTTTTCAACTGGTCTTTCAAGATGGAGTCCAGCTGAAAGATTTTGTATTGACAGCTGATGAAACGTTCATAGAAATGACATCTGCGCATTAAAAATATCCCTCTTACTTTTCCTTGTCCTCGGGGATTTCAAGACCGCAAATCATTTTCATAGGAGATGTAACCTTGGATCAAGTTATGTAAAAATATATCACTTCCATCAAGTGAAATAATCACAGTATGATAGAGGAATATTAAACAACTGCTTTTCTGCATGGTATGCACAGGAATTTTCAGGTTTTTCCTCTAAGTGTCTTCAGTTGTTATTTCGTATTGTGACACCTGTAATTGTATATAGCAATCTAGATTTTAAAATCCTGACAGGGCTGCTATGGGTTCCACAGCGTACATAAATCCATCACAGCGTACGAGATAGATTTTAAATTGATGGTACCACACCAAGCACTGAAATAAAAGCACTAGCAGCACTTACCCTTGTAGACTAATAGCTGCAAATGATTTTATGAATCATTAGTTCAGATCCTATAGTCCTACCCATTTTAAACCATTTCTAGATTAATGCTTTTTTGTCTGTGATACGATATTAATAGTCTACTGAAAAGCGTGCAGTTTCTCGCGGTGTGTCACAGCAATGTTTTAGTGATGGAAGGGAGTTTGTAATGTTGGCAATAACTGATTAATTGCTGCGATTTGGGTAGCTGGTGCTTTTTCAAGAGACCGTCTCCCGAGAGCTAGTATCCTGTGAGCAGGTCCGACTTTTGGGCACAGATTGCCTGCTACTGAGTAGTTATGCTTGCTGGATAACATGGGACAACCCCGCTCCTGGATTTCATACCCCAAAAATGCCCCCGTAAATAGCAATCCAGCAGGAGCCAG
>NW_010563362.1:0-14449 GCF_000687285.1 Phaethon lepturus | reverse complement strand
CTGGTTTTGCTGCGGGTCCGTAGAGCCAACTGGAGCCAACAACTGGAGCGTCAGGTATTGCACAGGCTGTTGTTGCTCCTCTCCCTCCCTGAGAGGGACAGCTTGCGGCAGACGCGGCACAGCAGAACTGGATTTTGCCCGTGGCGGATGGCTGGGAGCTGAGGGTGGGACAGGACAGGGGTGGGTGTTGCTGCAGCAGGTCCCTGCGTTTTGCTCCTGCGACCTCTCCAGAATGGAGCCTTTCCCCTCTGGCCACGCTCGGGAATTTCTGTACGTGCCACAACAAGTAAGTGCCAAAAGATGTTTTCTTCTTTGAGCAAATAAGACTGTGAATTCTGGTTTGTGGAGGAAGCGTCATTTCAGGCCTCTGTTCTTAAGTCTGCAAAAAAAATCCCATTATACAAAGGTGGATATTTTTTCTGTACTGTACCTATGCATTTAACCAGTCATTTTCTTGTTCAATTCAATTAGTTTTTTCCAGGATTTCTCTAAACACCATGTGGTAAATACCATCAGCAGTTTGCAGCAGGTAGCTGTGTAGCTCTCGCTAACATGAGCTGTATCGTATGGGTGACAGTGGCTCAGGTTGCCCAGAGAGGTGGGAGATGCCCCATCCCTGGGAACATCCCAGATCAGGCTGGACGGGGCTCGGGAACATCCCAGGTCAGGCTGGACGGGGCTCTGAGCAACCTGATCCAGTTGAAGATGTCCCTGCTCACTGCAGGCGGTTGGACTAGATGGCCTTGACAGGTCCCTGCCAACCCAAGCTATCGATACTATGATGAATCCTGATCCTGCTCGAAGTATTTAACTGCTATTTTCTACCTATTCATCTCTCAAAATGCGGTGAAATGGGCTTGCTCCGATAGGTTTTTTCACAGCTCGTGTTTACCGCTGGTGGCACAGACGTGATCCCTACATGGTGCGCGGAGATACGCTGTAAGGATAAAATCAGCACAAGGAGGGCTTTGCGTTCAGATGTTGGGGATTCCTTGCCCTCCTTTGGAAACGGCGGGTGCATTTCCTTCCAGGGTGTTAGTTGCAAAATAAAAGGTTGGGCTGGCAATTTAGAAAATCAGTGTTTATCCCACTTGTACTTTACTTCTTCCTGCAGCTGAAGGGGATAGTTGGGTGCCTTCCAACACTCCTTCCACCCTCCATATGAATGTCCTCTCCTTTATGAACGCTGTGCCCTGGCGATGACTGTCCTGGCCAGAGCCGTATGTGTTTATCTGCCTCCCGTTATCAGGCACAGGGACCACAGGCCTTTACCGTACGGACTCTGGAAAGGCCACGCATCCTACTGCATGTCTGGGGCTTTGTGTAAGCTTGAAAATCACAGCAGTTTCAAATTCAGCTCTGTAAGAGTAATTAATAATTACATAGAATGAGCAAAACTATTTAAGTAGTTATTTTAAAGTAAGAGAGTCTCAACTCCTACCCTTTGGTTTAGTAGGTATTTAATATTAATGATACTAAAAAGGTGAAATAGAATCGAGTAGAAAAATAAAATCTGGTGTGTCTGCTCCTACTCAGGCAGGCAGAACAATACTCATATTTTCCACCTCCCTGTTGTCCTCCCTAGAGGAGTCGGGGCAACTGCCGTTGGAGGAACCTCTCTACTCTCCATTAAGTGTGCAGAGCCAAGGAGATTAGGCTCTTCATCTTATATATTTAGACAATGATGGTATGATGTCATATCTTCAACAGGATGGCAAAATAAAATCTATGGATCTGTTGTTACTTAATTAGCTTGCTTTATTGTGCTGCTGAGTCCAGGAGGATCAGAGGTTAGTAATAAGAATGTGATACAAGGACCTGGAGTGCTGGAGGGCTGGCACTTGAAAAGGATACAGTTTCTGTAATGATAAGTTCTTGGAAACCGCTGTAGTTTTAATGTTGCTACTGCTGCATTTAATTTGCTTCTCCTTACACAGTGGGTAGTAAATGATGTTGAATATATTTTCTTCTGTATCCCAGATAAGAGACTATCCATCTATACCTCATTTGAAATGAAAGTTAGAACCATAACTTTTTTTTCCTTTTTCTTCTACTCTGTTCTAAATTCATAGGCTATAGTATCTGGTTTACAGTACTAAAAATAATAGAATTCTCTGCATTTTCCAGACATCTGCAAATAAAACATGCAGGCATGCCTACATTTTTAAGTCACAGCATATAATGTTATCGTATATTAATAGGTGCAAAAGTCAGATTCTGCTTTTGACATGGTAACACTTTTTAGGTAGATAGATAATTTCATATTTAGATCATGTTATCAGACACATTATTCAGTCACTGCACCGCAGACCTTGAGCACACACAGGCTGATGTTGATAGCTACCGAACGTGCTGCGGAGGCTACAGGAGAGTTATTTCTATCATTATGTGCCTCCGCGTTTTTTAAATAAGCTGAAGGAATAAAAGAAGAAATGCGAGAACAAGAGTTCTAGAGGATGACCGTGTAAACCCAGGAAGATGGATGAGTGTTAGATCTGGCGCACACGCTCGCGTAGGAGGCTCCTTCAGACCGATGTGACCCACACTCTTGCTGGAGGAGAGGAGAACGGCACAAAGTCAGTGTTGCTGCCCCTCTTCCCGAGGTTTTCTGATTTTTTTTCCCCATTCAAGGTTAATCGCCGAGGGATCTCATGCCATATAAATTAAAATAACCCATCAAGTTCAGTAGCGTTACTGGGATTTCCGTCAGCTGAGGTGAGTCCTCGAGCCCTTCCAGAGGGTAGCAGGGGGGGTTGCGTACCTGAGTCAGCCTTCTCTGTCTAGTTGCCTTAATCAATTCCTGAACGCTGTGCTCAAACATATCATGATATTCATCAATTCCCTCTCCAAATAAGCAAGAAAAATTCCAGGAAGGTTTTTCTGTCATTACTGATGTTCCTAATGTAGTGAGATTGATGGATTGCCCTAAAATCCTCGCTGTGGCAATGGCACATTTTGAAATGCGTTGGAAAAAGGCTTTAGTGTAGAGGTATGCAGGAATATTTAAAGATGTTTTGGTGAAATGTGCTGGATTTAGAAGGGATATGGGAAGAAGCGTAAGATTAAACAAATGTGTAAATCATGAGATCAAAACTGGTTACTGAGCTTTAAAAAGATTACATTTTTGCAAACGCATCCCTTTTATAGTTTAATTTTTTAAATTTGTAATAAAAAATATAGTGTGTTGTGGATGGTCTTTGAGAAAAACTTAGTGGTTCTCTAACACTCAAAACGCTTTACAGGAGGTAGTTAAAGGGCTTGTCAGTAAATTTAAAAAATGGGGTTGCTTGGAAGTACTTACAGTGAACATCATACATTTTTGTAGAGGGAAAATTAGTTTTCATATATAATTTGTATCTAAAAATGAGAAGGGAACAAAGCACAGGATCAAAGTCAATGAGCTTTTAGATCATATAGCATGTTGGTGGCAAATGTAACATTCACCGATATTATCTGGCTCCATATTAATTAACCTGTTTGTGGAAAATGTGCATGTAACCATAAAAAATAATCCACAGCTGTCCAGTTTGCCTTTATTATCACTAAAAGCGGGAGAATTTCTTACACAGTAGAGAAAATCATGTCTCTACAAAGATTGAAGGCACAGATACTACATCCCAGCAAACATCACTCCCAAAAGTAACCTTCCACTTTCATCCGAGAAACAGCATTTCACCATGAAAATTGTTTCTTGATCTTCAGCATTTGACACTCGGTCCAGCTGTCTTGTATGGTCAACAAGATCGAACTATCAGGGACGTCCATGTAAAAGGTCACACAAGGCTATCAAGTCTGCTTTAGCCAAATCTGCACAGTCACAGCAAATCAAACTCCTGAGTCCCATAGCGAAAACTTTAGTTTCTGCCTCCAAGATCATATCTGCTTTATCTTATTTTTTCCAAGAAAGTATCAAGCTTCCTTTCAAATCAATTTCCCTATACCAGCTTCTTTGGGAAGTCTGCAAATTGTCAGAAATCTTCTAAATTTCAGTCTAAATTTATTCATGAACAATTTATAGCCCCTCAATCTTGTATGAGTATCAGCCTTTAAAGTTAAATAATTCTTCTCCCTCCCTGCTGTTTGCTTCCAAATGTACCTATAAAGAATAATTGTATCCCCTCTCAGACTTCATTTTGCTAGGCTAAACAGACCAAGCACTTTTTAATTTCCTCCTCCTTAATCATCCTAGCAGGATTTAGCTGTGCCTTTTCAAAGCAAGGTACGTAGAATGGTACATGGTATTCTGCCTTGCTTCATGCGGCAGTATTGTCTCTGCTTAAAACTTACCTTCATGAGTTATCTGTTGCTAAATTCTCCAAATAAGAGAATGTACTTGCAAATTAATTTCAAAAATCTTCTTATCAGAGTCAGGAATTGTCTGTTTGATGGCAGTGGCTGTTACTGCCTAATTACTTGGGTTGGACTCAAGCCTTTGCATTCAAACATGCAAAAGCTTCTGAGAACCCTGATTTCCCTAACTAATTTTGTTGTTGTGTGTTCAAGAAAGAGGCAGTGCAATTTTTAGGTTGAACTATACCTGCTCTAAAACCATCCTAAGCAGGCTTCCACTTGCTATAAACAGAATAAAAGCTCATGTGCTGTCCTCCCTAATTTCATCAACTATGGCGTAGGACAAGTTCTTCAGCGTGTGCTGGGATCCATAAACTGCCAGTTTCACCTGTGTGTTTCTCATTTTGCAGTTTAGGCTTTTGACACCTCACCTGGTTCATAAAATTAATTTAAGCACAATTTTTCGCTAATGGGGTGATTAGCCAGCTTTCACTTTTGTCCTTCTTTTGTCCTCTGGGGTTTTCACCCCGTGCAAGGAAAATTTTTGTTTACGTTGTTCTAGATTGTCCAAATATTTGTGAATGAGTATTAAAATCTCTGATGTCAAGTACAGTGCATAATACCAGAAATGCAAAAAACCAGACTCATAAATCTCCTTCCGTGATCTCATTTTGTGATCATTAGGTGACCTGCCAGACAGCCAGACAGCCGTTCAGTGATCTTACAATTTTCTGTCTGCTCCTGAAGGACCAAAGAGATAAGAGGTCAGCCTGTCTAGCAGCAGTGTGGATTCCGTTCCCAGGTCTGCCTGCCGTGACCTGCCCAGCCTCTCCGTCACCGTAGCTGTAGATTTGGTGAATTACAGTCATCTGTCCCCTGGCAGGGATTGGGGACCTTGGATACTCAGAATTACAAAGGGCAGAGAAATATTACAGGCAGGCAGTAGGAGAGCTGAGATGATGATAACTCACCGTCTCTTCGCCTGGACCTCGGTGCCCTTTGTGCCCAAGTCGAGGGCATTGTGGCGAGTGGCTCTCGGAGCAAACGCGTGGCATTTCGTCAGCTTCTGCAGAAGTACGTTGGCAGAACTACAAAATTGATGGCACTCCCTCAGAACACGTGGCAAGTCTATATATAAACTGTCTTCAGACTTCCAGCCCTGTGCTTTAACCTCTGGCCGTGCATCTTCTCGGGGCTCCGTTCTGGCTAAGAGGAGTGCTCGGATGAGTAACCTCTGGGATGAAGAGCCTGAGCCGGTACCTCCTCCGGCCAGGGCGGGCTCAGCGGCGGGGAGGCGTGATGGACTGCCTGCCCCCCGGCGCAGGGCTGGGGGGGACGTCAGAGCACGGGGTCGGAGCAAACCTGGCTGTGGACTGCCACAGGGTCACCCATGGGCTGGTGGGAGTAGGTGGCTGGGTAAAGAGGTGGTAGAGAGACGCAGCATTATCCTGCCAAATGAGTGAGATTATTCTTTTTCTCTCTTAGAGATGGGCAGAGTTTTTGGGAAGTGAAGCACTCCTGTGAATTCATGCTTTTACAGATAGAAAAGTCTCGTGAAAGTATACATATTTCTTCAAAAGCTAAATGCTACTTTGTCAGAAGTAAAATCTAAGCCCGTAGCATTTCATGTTGGACTCCATTAATGTCAGAACAGTAATAGTGAGAGGCCACAGAAGACTCTGCTCCCGAACTGTCCACTGTTGAAAGCAGAGACGTTTTCAATCTCAGATTGGCATTCTCCTTCTGCTTGGCTTGGACACCAGTGGCCACTTCTGTGTCTTCCCCCACCCCCTCTGCTGTGCCCAGCACCGGTGGAAGGATGCTCACTAATTGTCAGTAGGCTTCAGCTCTTGTCCTAAATGATCAGAAAGCAGCCACTTGTCTCTTAATTTTTTTGTAGTAGATGTTATGAAAAAATTGAATCCACGCTTGATTTTGAAATTCCCTCCATATTCACAATTCACTAGCTGAACCGAAGATGCAAGTGAGGGTGATTTCTAAAACAGTGGGTGTCTATTTTCACGTAGTACATGCCTCAAAAATCCTCAAAAATTCCCAAACCAGACATGTAAGAAGTGTGAATTTCATAGAAGATAATCAGACTAGTTTGGGGAATGCACACCTTGGTGGAATCACACCTGAAAACAGCTGGTGAGTTTTTAAGATTGGAAACTGTACTACTTTTGCCGTCGCCCAGGTATCGACAGAGCAGTTCTGCTCTTGGGATGTTCCTTGCGTTCTTAACGGCATGCTGCTGGAGAGGCCGCGGATGTCTGTGGATGTCAATATGGTTTTCCCACATCTCATCAAACTGCCTGCTGGACTTCTTCCCCAGGGTTTGTGAGAAGTTACATAGGCAGGGGTACCTGCTTTTCCACAATATGCAGAAGACATTAGATGTCATCCCATTTGCTATAAATGCAGGTTAGAAGGGTGTTAGAGAAACGTGCGGGGGATTAGGTGTTGGTTGAGCAAAGGCAGTTAGAAATTTCCCTGTAAGGGTGCATAAGTGAAGGTGAGATATGTAAGAGATAAAAATCACCTTCTTCCAAACTAGCCCAAGAGGCTACCCAGCTTGATTCACTTGATGGGTGGTTCTGTTTTCTGTGGTATATGTGACATCTTCATGTGTGCAGAGTAAGAGAATATCTATTCTAGGTAAAGATTATGTTACTTATTTAAAAACAGTAAACCATAGATTTCCCCTCTGCCTCCCCCAGAGCATAATTGCAGTCCCTTGCAAAAGGCAACTCCCCACAGATGTATGTGGATGAACGTGTGATTTGTACATCTGAAGGCTGAATTGTGGAACTACGATTGGAAAAAATCTGCAGAAAAGCATATATGCGTCAAGTGCCGAAGCCTTCAGTCTGAAAGCAGCCTTTGGAAATACTTTTTTGAAAGACCATATTGACAGGCTGAGTTCTAAGCACAGTTACGCTGATTATACGGAATTACAGTCTCCTTTGGCCTAAAATGTGCCTCTATTAGATGGATTTTTAGTCAGGTGTTACACGAGTCTCAGAGAATGACAACCAATATACTGGAGCAGTTAGGTTTTCTTTTCTATTATTAGTGGCACCGTTCTCCTGAATATTGAAAGAAGCGTGCATTTTCCGCTGAAAACCTCATGAATAAAAGGCATCAGGTAGCAGGGGCTGGTGTGTCTGGAGGAAAATGGGCTCACCAAATACCAGCTATTTGTCTTTAAGGGGTTCTCCTACTACCCATACGCTGTCATTGTCTCTTTTGCCACCACGTCTGTCTTTGGTTATACATCATTGCCTGCAAGGCTTGCCCAATTTTTCCTAAAGCAAAAGAAGGGCTTTCTTTTGCTGGGCTGCTCTGTAAAGCTCCCACCACAATCAGAACTTCACACTTGGGTCCTTTCCTCACGCTTGCCTCTGCTGTGGTATTGACAGCATCCTCAAGAACAGCCATGCATTTGGGTGCGGTAGATGCCTGAGTGTGGCACTGATCATCCTCATTTCGCTGTTGCGGTGTGCAGCTTTAACCTTTTGTTGTACCCATCTGTCGTCTCTGCCTCACCTTATGCTTTGGTTTTGAAATAGTTGTTGTGGGGATTGTCTGTCTGGGATCGCTGTTTGTACAGCACTTAGCATACTCCAGTCCTAATCCCAAACCAGAGCTTTTAATTGTTGCTGCAATACAAATACACCAACAAGGTCAGGCCAGCTGTTATAAAAATTAAAGCTACCTTTTAACTGTCTTTCTCGATGCCAGTGCCCTTCATTTACAGAAAGAAACACTATTTATATGCCTTCAGTTGCCCCATTTGGGTTATTCCTGTAGTTTATTTCTGGTGCCATATGTCGTGCAATGGTATCTCCAGTCCAGGGAGCGTGGCTGAGATGTGGGGTCGTTCCCCCATGGCTCAGGGGACTCCTTGGGTACCGCTTTGAGGTCCTTGTCCTGACTCTTCCGCACCTTTGGCAAGCCCCGTTGAGATGTTGTGGACAGGCACAGCTGTGATGATGGATAGTCCTCATGCCAGTGATCGTGGATAAAGGATTCCTTTCCCTTTGCACATCTGTGAGTGCCTAGCAGCTGCTTTCCCCTGGGTTTTGAAGCATACTTTGCAGGCTACCGTAATTTGAAAGGTTAGGTGAAATGGCTGGTGAATTTAAAACTGATAGCATTGTCTCATGTAATTTCTTTATGCTTGTTAATGAGTCCTCATCTCCTTCTGTTCATATTAGGGGGGCAAAACAGTAGTGGAAGTTGAGATGCATAGAAAGGCTTTGACAAAAGCCAGTCTTCCATGAAATAGAATCTCAACTTTAAGGAAAAAATGACCCACTAATAAATTACATTCCAAAATGTGTCTTCAAATAATGCATGAAGTCTGATTTACATAAAAACATGTCTGGGAGCCCTTAAGCTCTCGTTCTTCTGCAGCAAGCCAGGATCTCGTTCAGAAAGACAAATGAGAAGTGTCCCCACTTGCAATCTTAGTGTAGAAAACTGACGATTTTCTTATGTCCCATGTTCTGATGAAAGTGTTTTCCTTAGTCTATTGACAGCCCAGTGCAGAGGGTGCTTGGGAAAACTGGAGTCCAGATAGAACGTATACATCCCCCCCGTACCGTGGAAAATCCTGTGCACCTTTTGACGTGTGTAGTCACTGGTGGGAACCACACATGCAGGTTTGAGCCCTTAGAGAAAAGCGCAGGAGACCTTTTTCCCCAGAGGAATATCGTAGACAGCAGAAGTAAGTAATGATGCCATCCAACGCCAGTTATGATTAGGGTTTGTAGAAGAACGCCCGTTAGCGATTAGTCGCGCTTCTCCTCGCCGCTGCGAAGGACTCTGCCTGCCTTAAACCCGATGCCTTTTCACTCAGCGTGAGCCCGGGGTGGGAGCACTGCCCCGGGGCCGTGCTCGCAGCTTAGCTCTGGAGCACCTCAGGCCTCCTGCGGGCAGAACAGTCGGTTTTTAGAAAGGCGTCGTTTTTGAGCATCTACAGGGAGTTCTGCTGGAGAGCAGCCTAGTACCCAGCATCACGGATGTGATGAAAGGTCATCGTGTCGCACGTTCGGAGGGGCTTTTGTTGGGCTCTGCGCTGAGCAGGGTTTCACCCCGTGGGCTATGTAAAGTGTAAATGACACTGGTTCCCTCAAATCTCTGCTCCTAGCCAAGTTTCCATCAAGTCTGTATTCTTTGATTAGGCTCTTCCTCTAGAAAAGAGCAGTTACGGAAATACTGCGAGCCCATAAGGTATGTTATTTATAAAAAGATAAAGTAAAGAAATCAAGAAAAATAAGTTATTTTTTCCTTTATTTTTCTTCATGATTGTGCTTTCTGGGGGTAAGATGCTTTCGGAAAGAAGAGGGACAGCAGCTCTAAGCTGGGAAACTCAGGTGAACCCTCAAATGAATTAGTATTCAGTCTTGTTATCAGGGATTTTTTAATCCTTCCTTAGCCTAACATCTCCCCAAAACAGTCTTATGAGAAAAGCAGACCAGGAAAAAAAGAGCTTATAACAGCAACTTACAGGTTTTCGTGAAGGTTAATTAATTGCAATTAATTGTGAAGTACTGTAGCAATGAACAGTAGCTTTGAATTTGATAATGAAAACCAAACAAGAAAAAAAAAGAAAGAAACAAGGAAGAACCCATATGGAACAATCCTGAGCTTGCAGATGGTTTTTTTCCTCCCCTCTCAGTCGGTTCAGTTTGCAAACTTAACTCAGACAATTTACAAATATAATTACAGCGGAGAATTAATTTAGGGGTTGTGCGGTGTGGTGGAAAGAACAAAATGTTTTCATTAGGAAAGTTGAGACTGGCAGTTTTGTAAAGGACTCTCTGAGCAAGACCGTACCCATGCGCTTCACAAAAAGAAAGAGGGTGACTTCAAATGAGTTTGTCCCCTGATTTTGGGTCATTTCTATTTAGATTAAAATAGATATTGAATCAGTAGTAGAAACAATGGAAGGCTCTTTTTTTGCCTTCGGTTGCTCTAGAAGAAAAACCTCCTCGGAAAAGGAGCCGGCTGGTTTGGGTGGTTACCCAGAAGGATGTTTGTCATGGAGTACAGAAACAGGACTGGGATAGCCACTGGGAGGGACTGGGATCACTTTTTCCATCCTCTCTTTCTCTTCCCAGATCAGTGCTCTGGAGAGACTGTTATTTATGAGCATTGAGGTAGCTCCAAGAAGCTCCGGCCAAAACTGTTGTGGGCAAATGTTCGGAGGCAGTTTCTAACACAGGCGGCTGACCAGCATGCAAGGTCGGTAGAAGATGAAGTGATTTCCTCAAGGCCAAAGCCAGCGGCAGAATTAAAACCAAACCCAGAACCCACTCCCGTTGTGCTGGTGTGCCGTTCCCGCTCTCCTCTCTCTCTCTGCCTCTTGCCTACCACGGTCGCGGTGTTTGAGCCGGTGGTTCAGCTGAAAGCCCCGACCCATTAGCTTGAAAACGCGCGGCCAGGAGCGCCGCGTCGCTGTCACATCTCCGGGGATGCTGCGGAGCCCGCGCTGAGCAGGGTCTGGCACTGATGAGTTGGAGGAATTCACGGCACAGCCTCCCCGTTTACCTTGGCCCAAAACAAGAGTCTCACCGTGCAGGGGAATTAATTTCGCTTGCTTTCTCATCTGCTGAACTAATAGAGTGAGATCAGTGGGGAAAGCAAAAATTACTTTCAAGTTTCCCAACTCCTCAAGAAGGCTGCTCTCTGTGTATGATGTGGTTACAGCTCCCAAACTGATATATTTATTTTACAGCCTTAGCCCAGAGTGCACAGAGCAGGGTTACACAGAAGAAAGTTTACAAAAGAGATACTTACCTAGAAAACCTAAAGATAAAATAACAGGGTGCAGGTACACCTTGGGATATGTGAGATATAGCTGGTAATGTTTGTTCATAACAGACTCTTCCTGTCATAATAAAGGATCCCTTGAGCCATCTCAAAGTCTTATTTCAAAATTTATTATACTATTTAGCATCTACAAGGTTAAGAAAATCAGCACCACAGCCAGATGGCTGGGGAATTGTATCATCCTGTTGCTCTCTTCCCTACTGCCAATAAATTTGGTGGCCAAGGCAGGGCACCAGATGCAAGATGCTGCCAACGGGGCCGGCTGTGGGAATGAGTGTCTGGAGCTGCCGCGGTCGGCTGCCGTCCCTGGGGACTGCCTCTGCAGTTTGGCGGGGTGGCCTTAACCACGTCCGAAGTTCCTGCTGCAAGGGGAGAGTGAAACAGGGGTGGGCTCAGAGCGATTGGCACCTTATCCACCCCTTAAAGAGGAGAAATATTACCAGTGCTACAAGGCTGTTACAACATGAATTAGATAAAGGAGAAAAGTCATATTCAATTAAAGCATGCCCTTTTTCTCTTCTAGACAATGTGACACTGAGGCTATGCTTCACAGTTTATAGATTTGTATAGAAATTGGTGCTAATAGTTCAATTTTGTGTAATTATCATGCTAGTAACATTGAAAATGAAGAACCTGGGTAGAAGGAGGAGGAGACAGTACTTCTATAAATAGTTAATATCCAGAGGAGGTAGATGAGGTGAAAATACATTTAAAGATTAAATGGTCAGCAAAGAACCTCTGTGATCTAATTCCAGCTCCGACCTGGAGTTTTTGTCCATCATGAGAAAGCTCTCTGGGTTTGCGTTTTGGGGTTTTTTTTTAAATCTTTTACATGAAGATAATACCTTGCTATCTCACTGGGGCTTTGTGACAATTCATGTCTGTATAACACTTTGAAGGAGAGCTTGTAAAGTGCTAAGTATTATTAAGATGAGATACGGAGAATCTCTTATCTCAAGCATCAAGTTCTTCAGTGATGGGGAAGGAGGCAGTGATCTATTATCCATAATACTTCTCTTCAGACTAAGTTTGATCAGCCTTAGTGTGATTCAACAAAACCCTGTTCAACTGTGGACAAATGGACATCTCTATTATAAGTGATGAAATGGAAAGCTCTATAAAGGGAGAAATCGCCTGACACTGTCTTTGATCATAATCTGTCTGTGCCTCAAAGGAGAACATAATAATGCAAACATATTTGCAGGAGTAAGCCAAAAATAACCCCTACTGTTGTTCTGCCTGCATAAAGCCGTCAGGAATGTGCACAGACAGTTGTTGTTGTTGTTGTTGCCAGCGTTGTGCCAGTTAAGAGGCTGCCAGGTAGCTCACTATTGGGGCCGTAATCTGGTGATGTGATCCCTCTTGGTGAAATTTGTAAAGCACTTAAGCATCTTTCAAAAAGGAAATGAAGAATTATGATAAACTGTCACTCGGTAATGACAAACACTCGCTAGACGGTCTCTGGGTTAATTTAAAAATATAAATAAAGCCATGTTTTCAGGCAAAAGCTTATTGCAGAGAAAGACGGGACAGAAGCGGCTATGGGGCAGATGGCAGCAGGATGGATGTAGGTAAGTTTTAAGCAGTAGTACAGATTCTCATAAGTCTTTGAGGAAGAACAGGAGGGATTAATTTTGTATGTAAAAATGCTTTTATCTCTCAATAACCGTGTTCTGAAGCAGCCCAGAGACACACTCTTAACATTTAGAGCCTATGCTTTGCTCTTTCAGCAATTTGAGCTTTCTGGACATTATTTCAAGGTCACACATCACTGTCCCCCCTGTTGTCAATCAAATGAGCAGCATCTCACTTACTCCTCCTCGCTCTTTCTCTCTGATACTCCATTCTTGCATTCCCGTGCAGAGGATCAGCCTTTGCAGCCTTAATGCCTTTTATTTAAAGGATGCCTTTGACTTTATAAAGGATACAGTGGTTCAAAAAATAAGACTTTGAATCTTCCCATTTGCAAATCTTTGAGGAGTATTCTTTCTTTTTTAGAAAAAGTTTCCTTTAAATAAAAGACTAGGGAATAAATGCAGATTCTTAAACTAGCACTTATTCAGTTGTTGTGTTTCTGTGAGACATTACACTTGATGAATATTGACGTGGAAATAATGACTGCCCATTGCTACAGTGCCACTTGTGTTATCTGTTGGAGCCAATGCCTTCATTACTTAATAAAAATAAACTAATAAAATCTATTATATCCATTTGCAAGGTGACCCATTAGTTGTCCATAAATTCTTATCTTAAATAATTGCGTACTTCAAAGAATGAGTGTGCTGATTGGAATAGAGTTTTTAGAGTGTTTGTACTCCCCAAAGGGTATATTTCAACCAATTTTCATTAAAAATTAATCATAACATGCTGGTTCTAGAAGGTTAACAAGAATATAACAAGTATCATACTCCCAGAATTACAGGCTTTGGGTGAACATGGCATGATATGTTGGCCTCCTCTGCTGCTTTTAACTGCTCTGGCCACTACTTGGGGTGGGAATGGGGATGAATAACGGACAAGTGTTTGTTCTCTGTCCTTTCCTGCTGTGTGTCATTCACTAGAGATGAGCCTGGGGGTGGCAGGCCAGAGGTGGGGGTGAAATCGATAGCCCAGCTCAAGTGCATCTACACCAATGCACGCAGCATGGGCAACAAACAGGAGGAGCTGGAAGCCATTGTGCAGCGGGACAGCTATGACTTAGTCGCCATCACAGAAACATGGTGGGATGACTCTCAAGACTGGAGTGCTGCAATGTATGGCTACAAGTTCTTCAGAAGGGATAGGCATGGAAAGAGAGGCGGTGGGGTGGATCTGTGTGTTGGGGAGTGTTTCAGTTGTATAGAGCTCAACAATTACGATGATAAGGTCGAGTGCTTATGGATAAGGGTGAGAGGAGAAGCAAAAAAGGCAGATACCCTGCTGAGTGTCTGTTCTAGACCACCCAACCATGATGAAGAGGCAGATGAAGCATTTTGCGAGCGACTGGCAGAAGTCTCGCATTCGCTGGCCCTTGTTTTTGTAGGGGACTTCAATTTACCGGACATCTGCTGGAAGTATAACATGGCAGAGAGGAAACAGTCTGGGAGGTTCCTGGAGTGTGTGGAAGATAACTTGCTGACACAGCTGGTGAGTGAGCCCACCAGGGGAGGTGTCTTGCTGGACCTGCTGTTTATGAACAGAGAAGGACTGGTGAGAGATGTGGTGGTCGGAGGCTGTCTTGGACTTATCTTGGGCTTAGCGACCACGACATGATAGAATTCTTGATTCTTGGTGAGGTTAGGAGGCGGCTCAGCAAAACTGCCATCATGGACTTCCGGAG
>NW_010563361.1:0-310 GCF_000687285.1 Phaethon lepturus | reverse complement strand
GGGACCAGGACTGGGACCTGTCAGATATATGATGACAAATTAGGGACTCCCCTGATTCAGGTGGGTGGCGTGTCCCCCGCGTGCCACACGTGTGTGTCCCCGTGTGTGTCCCTCACCCGGAGCCTGGCGGCAGTAGATGAAGGTGCCACCAGCAAAGACCACCAGCCCCAGGGTCATTGTCACTGCCGCCACTGCCACCTTCACCACCAACCCCGGGGACAAGCCGGGACCTTGGACCGTGGACAGAGCAGCCACGCTGAGCCACCGGGGCCCAGGCGTCCAGCCGCCACATCCCCGTCACGCCCGCTCA
>NW_010563360.1:34286-34498 GCF_000687285.1 Phaethon lepturus | reverse complement strand
CCCTCCGCGGAGCGGCCAGGCCGTGCGAGGGCCGCGGCTCCTGCGCCGTGAACATCTGCGTTACCGCTTCCGAGGTCCACAGCGGGCACTGCCGCGGGGTTCCATAGGAACCTGCTTCAGTGCTGCGTTTCTGGGGCACATCTTCCCCGGGAAAGGAGGAAAGGGCTTTCCCCACAAAAACCCCTGCAGCAAACTGGGCGCTGCCGTGCCCT
>NW_010563360.1:33827-34221 GCF_000687285.1 Phaethon lepturus | reverse complement strand
GGCATCAGCAAGTTTTTCTCTGGAATAATTACGTCTGCGAGCCATGAAAACCAGAGGAAATCCAACCTTTTCCTCTTAACGAGTGCCCCTGCCTGGCTCTCCATCAATACACCGACAGGAGCTCTCTTTCTTCATTTATCACCATCGATGTTCTATTTCTTCTTGTGTTCCCATCACTTTTTACGAGGACTTTGCTTAAGGATACCTCTATGGACTCCTGGACAGAGGGGAGGCATTAACAGAAAAATCAAATATGCCATCCCAAAGCACAGAGGAGGCGTGGGGAAGCGCGTTTGGTGAAGCCGGAGCTGGGGGGGACGAGGACAGGCGACGCTGAGGGCCGCGGGGCACCACGCTGCGTCTCCCCGGCACGGGGGAGCCGGGAGGAAGAAGC
>NW_010563360.1:33561-33771 GCF_000687285.1 Phaethon lepturus | reverse complement strand
CTCGCCGGCATGGGGCAGCCGGCAGAAAGCAGCTTTACCTCGGGAATAATTCAGCACCGAACCAGACATTAAGGAAGATCTGTGCCTGTAAATACCCAGGCCTCTCCTTCTGACTTGATTGCTGTTTTAGTTAATTTACCCTAATGAAGACGACTGTTTCGGTACAAACAGCGGTTGCTAACAAGCGCACAGTGGCAGGGGCAAGAGACA
>NW_010563360.1:29836-33518 GCF_000687285.1 Phaethon lepturus | reverse complement strand
AAACCCACCCAAGCCTGCCTGGTGATGGAGACCTGCGCAGATCCAAACCCCAGCTGCAGCCTGCCGCGCTGGGCTTGGCCCCTCCGAGCCACAGCTCCCTTGAGCTTCCCTGCTTTATAGCGAAGGGAACAGTTAAAAACCACGAATAAGAACTTTCCTTCCCTCTCACTGTGTGCCTCTAGCTAGCCAAGGCCAGCGGAGCAGAGAAGAAACAAGCTGTCTCTGCCCCATGGAAATGGTTGCCATCCATGAGATATTTTTTTTTTTATGGCTTTAAAGCAGAGTGAAAGAATGTTTTCCAAGCTACAAAGCAGCAATATGCTGATCTTGCTTAAACATCTGGAATAGTGTTGAATGATTGCTTTAATTGAATATAGTGGCAGTTATAGAGTGATTTAATCTTGGAGGTTTTGGAGGCTTTTTTTTCCCTTGGTTACTTGGGAGGGGGCTAGCAGGGCTACATTAGGCTGCCATGCAGGAGGACCTGGTCCCAGCCCAGCGCCAGGCAGGTGGAACAGCTCAGCAGCATAAATCTGGGCACATCACAGCTCCACCAGCCAGTTCCTGATTTAAATTTAAACCATTTAAAGTTTTTTTATTATTATTATTTAAAGCTATTCCTGAACAGGGCTGCCATGTCTTCCCTTAAGGTTCTTTGCACTGCTGGTGAGAAAGTAATTTCTGTACCTTGTTGTGCCTCGGCAGTGAACTGGGCTGTCTTAGTCAGTCATGCTGAACTCTCTCCAGTGTGGGGGATGCACTAATTTTTCCAGTGAGGATGTGGATCCCTCCAGCAAGACCTGAGCATACATCACCCTTCCCAAACCCTTCATCAGCCACCCATGGACACTGCAGACAAGATGATGAAAAATTGCCCATCTCAAACCACATCAGTCCCAACCCCCTTAAAACACAGGGCAGGACTTCCCATGCCAAAGCACGAAGCTGGTGATGGGACCAAGGACTAGCCCACAGCCTCGGCACCTCCATCCCATACTACCCTATCTCTTCTGGTGGCCCAGTGGCTCCTCTGTGACATGCACAGCCTTCACAAAAGTGTCCAAAAATGGTATAAAGACATCAAAAGGTGCAAATCTGCTCCTCCCAATGCTCATCTCTTCCCATATTCAATCACCCAACTTTTACTTCTCCAGCCTCAGCTTCCAGCTATCGATTCTCATTATGCTTTTCCTTACAAGAGTTAAGAGCTGACTCTTCAGTATCTATTATTTTCACCTTGCGATGGGTTTTTGCCGTGAGTAAACCAAATATGGGCTCAGTTGGGAAAGACATTTTCTTACAGTACAAACTCCATGAGAAAATTGCGCAGAGATAAGTGTTTAAGTTGTAACAGTTCAAAAACCAGACTGGTACTTCTGCCCAGCTTCTTGGCTAGTTGAAGTCAATTTGTTGCAAGCCTAAGCATAGCAACCTGAGTCTTTCGAACTCTACTAGGAGCATCCATAAAGTCCCAGTAAGGAAAACAATTAAATAAAGGACAGGAAGTAGTAGGGTCAAGTGCAGCAAGATCTGTTTACCAGCCCGTGCTTTCAGAGATGCTGTGCTCTGGACAAAAGGAAGATGAATTTTGATTACTTTGGTGGTGATCACTTTGGTTAGAGGAGTTATGTCCCCCATGGCCAAAACACAGCCCTGGTGAAGCAGAGCCACCCTGGAGGTTCTGGTACATAGGCATGCTGCCCCAAGGGCTGGTCTGCCTCATCCCAGCTGGTGCAGACCAACTGAGCTCCAACTCAACTGCTCCCTTCCAACACAAACCTTCATTTAAACCAGAAAGTAAAACCTAACCTGCGATCCAGCCCATGCTACAAACCACTTGACTCCTTGAGCAACCCAAAAGCCAAACGCAGTTTTTATTCTCAACCCAAAGATGGACATTTGCTCAAGAGCAGTAACAATTTTTCCTTATTATTATTCTTAGCTAGAGCATCCAACCCTTTAGCTTGTGGTTGCTGGAGGTGAAAAAATCAGCACAATTTGAACTATGATCCACCAAAACATGAAATGAATGCTGTGTTTTATTTAATAAACTCCATCAACACAAGGCTGCCTGGTAGACACAATGTAATTTGTTTCGGATGTAAAGATGGAAAAATAATTGTTTTGTCTTCAAGGCAATTAAAAAAAGATTTCTGTATTAACAGGAAGGAAGCTGCCAGGATAAAATTAGTATTTCATAAACTATTTTTTCTGTTCCCTTATACTAGCATTCAGAGATTGTCAAGTCTTGTTATTTTGCTCAAAGTCAAGAAGTCATCACGTGTCACTAGGAAGTCATTGCTCCTGGTATTAGAAGCTCGCCTGAGAACTACACAGTTTGTTAAAAAACAGCAGAAAGGGAGAGGGGGGAAATGTCAGTTGCTAAACAGTTCTTGAAAGTAAGACTCAAAATAAAAAAGCACAGAGAAAGAGCAAAACAAGATAATTTCTTGATTCTTAAGACAATCTCACAATTTGGAGTCATAAGACAATTTTAAGACAGTCTTAAAACTTCTGCAGAGTTCCTTAAGGTATTCCTAAAAGCATATTTAAATAGCTACAAAAATGAAGTGATAAACTGAATGAAGAAAACACACCAAGGAGTCTTTTTAACTGCATGATTCCCTGGGTTCTGAACAAGCAGCATCCTTTAAAACTTTCCCCTTTAGGGATCACCAGGATGATGGTAGCACGCAAAAAGGAAAAACAACTGGAGTAACCAGAGAGCTGTAAGAGGCCACTTCTACAGCACCAAAAATTCATCGTAATGGACGATTCATGGCGTTCAAGCCGCATAGCCAGCCGCAGCCGGGGGCAGGCAGGCAGCAGCCTCAACACTCTGGACACAGGAGCAAAGCTGCCGCCCCAGACTCCCATCTTTTACAGGGCAGGTGGAGCACAGCGATCACAGAATCACAGAACAGTTTGGGCTGGAAGGGACCTTTAAAGGCCATCTAGTCCGACCCCCCTGCAGTGAGCAGGGACATCTCCAACTAGAGCAGGTTGCTCAGAGCCTCATCCAACCCTGACCTTGTCAGGTTGGATGTCCCGGTGTCGCGATGTCCCACAGAAGGTCCCCACGTGGCCCAGCATGGTGAGGGTGGGCTGACACATGGTGCCAGCAGGAGCGTCCCCACTGCTGGGACACACCGTGGTGCTGCTGAGCTTGGGGCTGGGCTTGGCCCCCACCAGGACCCAGTGTGCCACGGTGGCCACCAGCACCTCGTGGTTATACATAGCCGTCATCACTTCTGGGAGCAATTAAGCCATGTAACGGACACATGGAAGGTATCAGGTTCCTGCTGCTCTTCTGGCTGTATTAATAACTGGGACTAAAATAATGCAGGAAAACATAAAAGGGGGTAGAGCATCTCTGTTGTACAAAACAATTGGGATGGAAAAAGATTGCTATGGAGCAGTGGTGTTGGCAAAAGCAAAGTTCCCCTTGGCCTCGAGGGCTCTCCCAGCGCTGGAGCCCAGCCAGAAACCAGCGCAGGGTCCCCTTTCGATTCCTCCATGCAGAGCACAACCCTCTTTCTTTGCTATTTCAGTTAAAAGACATGTTGCAACTGCTTTTCCTCTCTCTTGCAGCCGGGCCGCCAGCGCAGGAGGGAGCTGGGGCACAGGGATGCAGCTGCAGCCCTGAGCAGGCATTGCCAAAGCCACCCGTGACCCACCTCCG
>NW_010563360.1:28601-29796 GCF_000687285.1 Phaethon lepturus | reverse complement strand
CCGGCGGGTGCCGTGGGGGGCGGCAGGCCATGCCCTGCGCACCCGCGTCCTGCGCACCAAGCCCGTAGAGTCGATGCTGGAGGGCACAGGGACCGCCACCGCCCAGGGCGCCAGGCTGGCCAAGGTCCTCACCACCCTCGACCTCATCTCCCTCGGCGTTGGGAGCTGCGTGGGCACCGGCATGTATGTGGTGTCCGGCCTGGTGGCCAAGGAGATGGCAGGGCCCGGGGTCATCGTTTCCTTCATCATCGCTGCCGTTGCCTCCATCTTGTCAGGTGAGTCATGTGGGGGGAGTTTTTGAGGAACACACCATCTCACGCATCCTCTGGCTCCATTCACGGGTGGACATGGGGCAGGACCCACGCTCAGCAGCACAAGCTACAAGGAGGCAGTGACTTCTCCATAGACTAAAATACCCTTTCACACTGGGCTTACCCAGCTCATGGGGTACACCGTCTCTCGTTGCCCAAATCCCAGACCAAACCTTGTAGTGGGAATCAGCGGCCCAAGCATAATTACCCCGACGAACTGCTGACGGCTTCCCCAAGGATGGAGCCTGTGGTCAATGCATTTTAAAACACCAGTGAGACTTTTGCAACGCATGTCCCAGACAGAGATCACAGCCAAACCACAGCATGGGAGCAAGGGCACAACGTGGCTTGTGGGACCCTCTGTCTCAACAGGAAAGATATCGGTGGACAGGAAAGATATCGGTGGCTTGAGTAGCACCAGGGCCATCTGCTTTTGCTGTGGACATTGCTAGCAGTTAAACAATTCCCCGATTAGTTTTGGAGTTTATTTTATTGGCTCCTATTCACTCAGGATCACTCTTTGAATTTCCAAACAAAACAAAGAAACCCCCAAAAACAAACGTGCAGAGAGAGAGGAATTACGTATTTTAGTGAAGAGCCGGTGAGTTCCATCGCCTCTGTAGGAACCCAGCGGAGCATATGGCTCAAGCTGCAGTTTCCACATGAAGCCGGTACTGCTGGCATTTGTCCTTTCCAGATCAGCGCTAACACGATGATGTGATGTTCCTGCTCTCCCTGCTCAGAGGGCTTTGCAAGCTGTGTCAGTCTGGTATCCAGCTTTTCTCCACGGGTCGGATAAGGAAACTTGAGTAAATGACAAAGGGCTTCGACAGAAGACAGGAAGAGCAAACACAGCAAAATGACCCAGCTCGTCTTTCCAAGTC
>NW_010563360.1:9886-28085 GCF_000687285.1 Phaethon lepturus | reverse complement strand
ACCGCGCCGGCAGTCCTGCCTCGCCGCTCCCCAGTTACACCCCAGTGACAAGGCAGCTTGGGCACATTTACCACTGGTTCAGCCCAGAACAAGAGCTGAGAGCGTGCAATGAGATCCGATGCTTGTTCGAGATCCCAGCGCAAAAAATGAACCCAACTGCCCATTTTTTAACCGGGGTGTTAGATAACGTCGTGTCTTTATCCTTTCCCACTGCCCGCTTTCTCTCCTCTGCGAGGGTTTCGCTGGCCACGATGCAAACCAAGAGCAAACAGAGCCTGGGCGGGTCTCATCTAAAAAAACCACACTGTCCTCCAAAAGGGGCTTTCTCACCCCAGATGTGAGCCCTGCCCCGCAGCGGGGAGCTCCTCCCGCCTTCGCCCACGGGAGCCCGCGCTGCTTCCTCCTTGGCTTTCATCTCTCCTTGCTTTTGTAGCCCTGGGAAAGTGTTGTGTGAAGGATGCAGTGTTTTGATAGTCTCCTCGGCCGCTTCCTCACTTCATCGTCAACGCTGCCGTGGTTTATAAGGGCAATGCTTTTTCGGCAAGAAAAGCCGAGCAGGGGTTGGGGAGCCGGAGAGGCTCACGAGGGGACATGATCTCAGCTCTCTCATCGCACTCGCGCCCGGCGCTGCGCTCAGGCAGGTGTGCACGGGCAGATTGAAGGAGCTAGATGGGGCCGCCGGATCACCGCTTTCCCTTGATGTGGTGAAGATCGCAGTCAGATTCCACTGCCTGCAAAGTGAGCCCAGGAGGGTTTTGGCTATAAAAAGTCCCTTCCAGAAAGTCATTTGGCTTCCCCGGGTGACAGCCGTGGGGAAGCCCCACCGGGCAGGTCCTGCTGGTGGGAGGTCCATCCATGCTGTTTAGCCTGGTTTCAGACAGGGGTTTTTCTGATTTCATGCACCCAGCAAGTTCCAGTTCCGCCTCCCCCTAGGTTTAAGCAACACGTGCCCCATCAGGGTACTTACAGACATAGCAGAACTGATTAAACTGATAAATTAAATGAATCTCATTCTCTCACTGGAAGACCTTTTATTCAGCTCTCAAACAGAAACATTTTTCCAGCTTCCCTCCACAAAGCCTCCAGTGCAGGGGACACCACAGGCTCCCTCCATCATTTGCGACCCCCAGGATTCCCCATTCTCACCCCCATGTCTAACCAAAACGCCTTCTTGGCAAAAATCAGCAGTTAGTATCTTACCCAATCCCATTACCCTCTCCACAGCCTTTTCCACCAGCTGTTTCTTGTCCCTTTGGTGGTTGGAGCATATTGGTTTCGGAGCCCGTTGCCATGCTCTTACCTGGTGCAGGAGCAGGCTCAGCAACAGCCGGGATGGACGCCGGAGCAGGGGAGAGCTGAGCATGTGCCCCAGGTGCTGCCCGGCTGCAGGACAAGGGCTGGGATGAGGGGCTCCAGCTGCAGCTGGTCATGAGCTGCTTGGGCGGTGCTGGAGAGATGGGAATTGTTTTTCTAAGAAAGCTTTATTTATGGAGCCACCTTTTATATATCTGTACACAGTGATCATGAAACACAACAGACAGGCTCAGCGGTTTCCTGAAAACAGGAGTTTGCTGTATATCTGCCTCAATACATTGGCTGTTCTTGGTTAGCGAATCATAGAATCATAGAAACTTTGCGTTGGAAGGGACCTTTCAAGGCCATCTAGTCCGACCCCCCTGCAGTGAGCAGGGACATCCCCAACCAGACCAGGTTGCTCAGAGCCCCGTCCAACCTGACCTGGGATGTTTCCAGGGATGGGGCATGTCCCACCTCTCTGGGCAACCTGGGCCAGGGTTTCACCACTCTCATGGTGAAGAATTTCTTCCTTAGATCTAGTCTAAATCTGCCTTCTTTTAGTTTAAAACCATTACCCCTTGTCCTATCACTACAGGCCCTGCTAAAATGTCCATCCCCACCTTTCTCCTCAGCCCCTCCAAGCCCTGGCAGCTGCAGGAAGGTCTCCCCGGAGCCTTCTCTGCTCCAGGCTGAGCCCCCCCAGCTCTCCCAGCCTGTCCTCCCAGCAGAGCTGTTCCAGCCCTGGAGCATCGCTGGGGCCTCCTCTGGCCCCGCTCCAGCAGGTCCGTGTCTCTCCTGTGCCGAGGGCTCCAGAGCTGGACGCAGCACTGCGGGGGGGTCTCCCCAGAGCGGGGCAGAAGGGCAGAATCCCCCCCCTCACGCCGCTGGCCACGCGGCTTTGGGGGCAGCCCAGGATACTGCATGCTATGATACAAGTAGTTTATTTTCTTAATATGAGGTGATACCTAATGCAGATATCTACAACATGTTGCTATATGCAATGCATAGTGAAAGATTACTCTTCTATTTTGGGATCCTAGTAAAGAAATTGAAAACTCAAACATTTTATACATATTAATGTCTTTGCCATTATCATTCTGTATCAATAACAATCCTCTTTAAGCCTTATCTTGTCATGGGCTAAAAGTAGAGCTGCCTCCAAGAAAGATTATATGATTTTTAAGGCCATCAAAGAGATAAACTAGATACTTGTCCCCATCAGAGCACCTGTTCCATAAATCATTCAGGCCTGTAGTTATCCGTGAATGTCTCACCTTTGCCGAGTGCATGTATTTTTAATCAGCTTTGAATAATGACTGTCTGTAGGGCTGGATGATGGGGATGTCTTGCTGCTCCTGCAGTTGGGCCTGCTTTACAGACATCAAGTTTTGAAGAGTGCGAAGCACTGCCAGCATTGTGCATGTAATTTAAACAGTGAACGGCACATAAAAATCCTCCAGTACCAAGAAAAAAAGCACCACCAAATTCAGCTTAGGGATTCAATAATTCAGTGTTTGTACTGTGTAAAAACTCCACTTAGAGTTAGAGCGGTGACCTCATAATGTTTTTATAAATTATTCATTCCTTTATATTGAACTGATTGCAAATTTGAAGCAATTATTATCTTCTAAACAGTGAATAAGAGTTGATAAAGAACTCAGTAATTACTACATGTTTACACAATGATAATATGTCCCTAGCCCATTAATCCATATGAGCTGAACAGGGGTCTTCGGGGCAGGAGCTTAATCGGTGTTAAACACGCAGGGTGCAGTGCACAATTCCAGCACTTGTTCTGACTAATATTTGGGGAATTTATGACTACGTCCATCCACTCATTTTAAATAAAAGGTAATGGTTGTTTTAAGACAGCAATGTGTCAGGGTCAGGTTTTTATTGAAAAGTATCCTGTCATAGTAAGGATAACTTACTATCTTAACTTACAAACTTACTAAAGTAACTCCTTTCCATACACAAGGAGTTTGCAAAGTATTAAAGTCCACTGAAATCTCCTCCCAAACAGTTCCAGTTAAGTGCTTCTTTTTGCTTTTCTTTTCTTCTTCTACAAAGTTAGTTTTGGAATTATTCTTCAGAATGAGACTTACATATAACATTTTAATGTGTTAAAATAACTTATGTTCCCTATGTAAGGTGTCTTCAAACTCCTCTTGCATGGGTAGGAATGAGAGCAGGGGTGATCAGGACAGTGCTTGTGCCTGGCTCTGCGTAGCAATAACCCAAGAGAGGCGTTTGGAGATCGCACCATAGAGGCAGGGAGAGATGTAGCCTTGTGTGAGCCCTCCTGCAGCACCTTGCTCTAGGATGAGGCTGGGCAAAACTGGTCAAGCATCCCATACAATGGCTATAGCCATCCCTGACATCCTTGTGCCCAAACAGTGTCCTCTGACAGCTCTCCCCGTGACCACCTTTCCCTGGTTTCTGCAGCCAAAAGCACTGGGAGCCTGTCAGTATATCGATATCACAAATACAACATTTGAGGGAAATACTCTCGGCAATAATCATATTATGGTGTCACTGTTGGACGGGGAAGAAGTGGTATCTATCACCATCAAAGCACTGCAGGGAAACAGTGCTCCAAGGACTGCACCACCAGCACTGCCCAGTTCTGCTCCCTGTGCCATGGATTTTCCCCCAGCTTTGGTGTGCGGCTGTGGGGGCTGCAGCTGGCCATGCTGGAGGGTCCCACATCAGGGCCACGCAGTGGTGAGAAGGCTCTTCTACAACAGGCTGTAAAGATTTGGGCAGTTTGAACTGTGTATGCTCAAAAATATTCCGTGACAGCTTGATTTTAATGGGAAAATGGGCGGCTTTTTAAGCCAAGCGACTGGGGAGGGAGGATCACCATGGGCCCCTGCGATGTCTCTGGGCTCCTGATGCTGACTACAGCCCTGGGCACCTCCTGGCACCTCCAGACAGGTGGGACAAAGGCAGTGTTACTTTTTGCTTTTCCAAGCACATTTTCCTAATGTTGCTTCATATTTTTCTAAATAGGCGTTTGCTACGCTGAGTTTGGTGTGCGGGTCCCCAAGACCACGGGCTCTGCTTACACCTACAGCTACGTGACAGTGGGAGAGTTCGTGGCGTTCTTCATCGGCTGGAACCTCATCCTGGAGTACCTGATCGGCACGGCCGCGGGCGCCAGCGCCCTCAGCAGCATGTTCGACTCGCTGGCCAACCACACCATCAGCCGTTGGATGATCAACAGCGTTGGGACGTTGAACGGACTAGGTGCGTCACACCGTGCATAGCTACCTGCATTAATTAGGGCCTGAAAAGTAATTGGAAGCTCATCAGAAGTCAGACATGGATATTAGGCTTCATTCATTATTTACCATCCATCTGCCTCTGGTACTTTGCCTTTGCAGTCTGGTTGGCAGACAGGATTTGGGGGGATGGGGTACACGATACTTTGAGCCCCTTCGGGATGAACTGACACTTAGCAGAATAAGCACCCAAAAAAACTTGTCGGATGTCAGAGCCTAATGACAGTGCAGGAGCACTCCACCCAGTGCAAGCACTCTGCTCGGTCCCATTAAAGCACACGCAGAGCCTTGTTAGAGAGGACAAGCTGGTGTCTGCAGTCCTGCCGTGTAGAAACTCAGGGCTCTGATGGTCCTGTATGACCAGCAGTTCCAGCAACAGTCCACAGTTCCTACCAGTAAGTAAAACAGCTAGCTGTCCTGTACCTGTATCATAAAAACTTAATGTTTGATGGATTTTTAGTCAGTACTTGACAGATATATGTTAGGCAAACCAGGACCTGACCATTTGTTTGCTGCTCTCCCCAAACTCCTAACAGTGTCTTGAGGCATCAGGATTTATCACCTTAATAAAACAGCTTTAGCTAGTGGAGGCAGGGACATCTGGAGACCACCTTTGCAATGAGATCAGAGAGTTCTGCAAAGCCTCAGGGTCTGAAAAGCTTTTTTAAAAGCCCCTAGAGAGTTTCTGGAGATGCTGTCCACAGCTGTGGATGGAGAGTGACACACCTCTTTTCTCTTACCCAGGGAAAGGAGAGGAGTCATACCCAGACCTTCTTGCTCTGGTCATTGCCGTCATTGTCACTATCATCGTGGCCATGGGGGTGAAGAACTCGGTGGGGCTGAACAACGTGCTCAACGTCATTAACCTGGCAGTCTGGATCTTCATCATGATTGCTGGTCTCTTCTATGTTAAAGGTGACAACTGGTCTGAAGGGCAATTCCTGCCATTTGGATGGCCGGGGGTAAGTCCTGGGCACATGGAGGGACACGCAGCACCTAAATGGTGCCACCCACCCATGACACATTCAGCTTTGCTCATGGTATATGCACCCTACTTCCACTGCACTCTCCAAATCTCGACTCTGCCAAACCCACCTGTGCTTTGGCCAGCGTCCTCCAACTTCCACCACTGCAGGCTTGGATACAGACCTCCTTCCTCCACCAAACCCAAAGGGTAGGCAATGCTTTGCCCATGTCTCCTGCCAGCTCTTAGAATAAACTCAGAACTTTTCCAAAATGTCTTCCTGGAGAGCCAAACTCCACGTGAAAGTATACACCAGGAAATGCCACTAATTGCCAGGCCATGGAGCAAAACGCAGCGGCCACCCAAGACAGGGCGCTCGGGAGGAGCTGGCGCAGCCTCTGTGGAGGGGGAGATACTTGTGTTGGCTGGTTTTCAACAGCAATGTTCTCAAGCATTTGTTTTGAGCACTTCATAATGCCACCTGCCAGTACTTATTTTATGGATGTTCCCTCAAATCTTACTGAGAATTTGGACATATTTGGCTTTTTTAGCTTGCTTGCACTGGTTTTTATCCAAGGATGAACAGAGACTGAAAATATCTCAGCTGGCCTAAACCCAAGATAATTTCTCAGATTTACACTGCTTGACTCCATCAGTGTTTTGTGCAGGAAAATAAGCACGAAAGTAAAGTAAACCAAGAATCTTGATTATTGAAAGGGTCCCAAGCTGCCATGCCGCCCCTGCACCTCCCTTCAGTAAATCAATACCTCTGCCAGAGAACAACAGTGAGGAGAAGAGCACTGAGTCTCATCTGAGAGCAGAGGTCATATTTACCTTTGCATTGTGCTTGGCTTTTTTTGCCATACAATAGGAAGGAAAAAGAGCAAATAGAAAATAGCTGTTGTGTTCTAATTCAACCCGCCAAATACATAGCAAAAATACACAGGTTTAAAAGATACCTATCTGAAGCACATCAAAATCAATAGGGTCTTCCCATTGGTTTTGGCTGGTTGTTTGTCTCCCAAATTGTTTCTAAAGGTAAATCCACCATAGCACAAACATGAGATCCCCGGGATCATAGGGAATACTTTAAAAAGGTAACTACAGGTAGTCCCCCGAAATAGGTGAATTTTACTGTCTGCTCCATCGCTAGACAACTGAGATGACAGAGGTGTGATGGACACGTGGTACCCAGCTAGCTAGCTAGATGTATGCGAGCGTTTTACAACTGCAAATTAGCTCACTCACAGCCACACAGTCTTTAGCCTGCTCCAGCGTTTCTTTCCTATAAATGTCCTTGCTAATATTGTATATTTTTTTTAAAAATCACATTAAAAAAATAACTAAACAGTACAAATAATTCCTCATCCAAGTGCTCTAACGTGTGCTCCTAACCTGTCTGCAGCTTCCAAGCAAAACAGAGGTTGTTTGCAAAGCGGCACACATCTGACTGTTGCTGCTCTCTTCTGCTTCCTCCGCTCGCCGGTCCTGCTGCCGCATGAGACATCTTGCTAAGATGGAATGTATAAATATGCTCCAAATACCTACTAGTATAAGCAGATTTGGGGTGGAGTAGTGTGAAAGCAAACCTGAAATCGGTTAATGGTTTATTCTGTCGCTGCCAGGGTCTCCCAGCAGATTTGGAGATTCGGGCACCGTGTGGGCACAGGTTTGTGGTGCACCACTAGTGAACCGCAGATGCCTCCAGTGACTGGAGGCGGCACGTTGAAATCTTTTCCCCAGACCAGATCACTTGGGTTAAGGGTGTTCCCAGGACCAGTCCCCAGATGAGAACACCAAACTTGAGGCGCGCACCCCCTGACCTGCCTCACTCACCCTTTAGCTCAGACAAGGCAGAACTGGGCTCCTTCATTCTTGCTCAGTTCCCTCTCCCTGGTTGGGTGCCAGTGTCCCTCCTGGCACTGAGATACTCCGTCCTCCATGCAGGTGCTCAAAGGGGCTGCAACGTGTTTCTATGCCTTCATCGGCTTCGACATCATCGCTACCACAGGAGAAGAGGCGAAGAGTCCCAACACCTCCATCCCCTATGCCATCACGGCCTCGCTCGTCACGTGCTTGACCGCATATGTGTCCGTAAGTACTAGCTACACATACATACATGTACATAAATATATATGTATGCATACATATATATAAAAAATATATTTAGCGTGTCCCTCCTGGGCATCTGCGTGGCTCCTCTCCCCATGAGCCAGGGTGCCAGTCTGACCCTTGGACAAGGCCCCTTTTTTGGTGGGAACTGAGACATCAGCTGCATTTCCGTGTGACTGCAGTGCCCTGCTGAGGCTCTCCTCGGTCCCAGCCCAGTTTGTCCCCAGGCTCCTGTCACTCTGCCAAGATCCTTCTGCCGGCTGCAGGGAGATGGTGGCAGCTGTTTTTTTCCCTGTGCTTCATCCTCATCCGCAGCTATTTTCACATCCAGAAGTGCAGCAAAGCGGAAGGAGCAGCAGCACTGCAACAGCCTTTCTCTGAGTTTTTGGGAAAAGCAGCACTGCCTCTGCCGGAGATGTGGGAGAGAGTCCACGTGAGGGGGAGGATGGGCAGGGATGGCCATGCAAAAGACGTGGCAGCAGCGAAGTCCAGCTGCTCTGCACCCCAATAAATGCATGTCTGTACTCAGGGATTTTCCCCATAAAAGAGCAAAATTGAGTCATGAAGGAGAAAAAAATATTGTTCCGATTGTTTCAAGGAAATTCACCCTCTGCCTCTCCGGCAGCATGGTGGGCTTCCCTCAGAACAAATTTCTCTTTGGCTCAAATAAATTAAAGCGTTCCCCCAGTCAAAGCCATCTTGAGTTTGACGTTGTCCCATGGGAAGTGCATGACACTGGTGGCACTGTCCCCACACAGGAACGTGGCTGAGGAGAGTGTTACTAGCCCCACCAAGTCCCACCAGCCTCCTGCATCACCACCACAGCACGGTTCAAGGAGTCACCTCATTGCCTTCAGATGGCAGAGACTGGGGCCCCACAGTCCCCTGGATTAACCACCCCGCAGCAAAGTGCATCCAGGCCAAACTCCAGCATTTTACATCCCCTCCACAGGGGACATAGGGATACAACCCAAATCAGACTTGAAATTTTTTGGTTTACCACCTTTGAGCAGCAGCCCCCGCACCCTGCGAGTCCCCAGCAGCCACTGGAGCTGCTGCTGACACCCGTGTCCTGCTCCTCTCGCCTTCCCCAGGTGAGCATCATCCTCACGCTGATGGTGCCCTATGATGCCATCGACACCGAGTCCCCACTGATGGAAATGTTTGTGGCACATGGTTTCTATGCAGCCAAGTTCATCGTTGCCATTGGGTCCGTGGCCGGCCTGACCGTCAGCTTGCTGGGCTCTCTCTTCCCAATGCCAAGAGTCATTTATGCCATGGCTGGTGATGGGCTGCTCTTCAGGTCAGTCATGTCCATGCTGGCATTTAATTTTGTCCCCGTGGGACCCGGAGGGGAGGTGTGCTGGGGGCACGGGGGGCTGTCCTGTGCCCCGACAGCCCGGTGCCATCACTGCAGGGAGCAGTGGGCACGCACAGACTCGGTGCTGGCAGAATGGTGCAGAATGCACCAAAATCCTGGGGGGAAAAAATCAGGAGAGGTCTACGCAAAAGTTTCTCATTTGGTGCTGGTACCTAGAGATTCAGATTATGGGAGGATGAGTGTTTAATTCAAGAGTTACTTGCAAAGGAGAGCAGCTTATATGCATAAAGTTTTGGCAATTATTTGCAAGTGTCAAAGTGCCCATTTCAGAGCTGGTTAGACCTAGATCTAACTCCAGATCCAGCCTCAGCAGTATTTTCAGGCCCCACCTGTCTGGAATCTAAGCTCCAAAAAGCAGCAAGAGCTGATGGGATCACAGCTCTGAGCCTGGCCCCTCCAGCCAGGTAAGGGTTATTTCAACAGGGAACCGCTGCGATCTATAATTTTAACTTTCTGCAACTGTTTTGCTCTCCAGATTTTTGTCCCACATCAGTTCTTACACGGAAACTCCCGTAGTGGCTTGTATCGTTTCCGGATTCCTCGCAGCATTGCTCTCCCTGCTGGTCAGCCTGCGGGACCTGATAGAAATGATGTCCATCGGCACGCTGCTCGCCTACACGCTGGTCTCTGTCTGCGTCCTGCTCCTCCGATACCAGCCCGAGAGCGACATCGACGGCTTTGTCAAATTCCTCTCCGAGGAGCACACCAAGAAGAAGGAGGGCATCCTGGCCGACTGCGAGAAGGAAGCTTGCTCCCCGGGGAGCGAAGGAGAAGAGTTCGCCGGCCCACCAACCAACACGTGTGGGGCAAAAAATCTGCCGTCGCTGGGGGATAACGAGATGCTAATTGGGAAATCCGATAAATCCACCTACAACGTGAATCACCCCAATTACGGCACAGTCGATATGACCTCAGGGATAGAGGCAGATGAGTCTGAGAACATCTACCTCATCAAGCTGAAGAAGTTGATCGGCCCTCGCTACTACACGATGCGAATCCATCTCGGACTGCCGGGGAAAATGGACCGCCCCACGGTGGCCACCGGCCACACAGTCACCACCTGCGTGCTCCTGCTCTTCGTCCTGATGTTCATCTTCTGCTCCTTCATCATTTTTGGGGCAGACTATATCTATGAGCAGAGCTGGTGGGCTGTCCTCCTCGTCGTGCTGATGATCTTGCTCATCATTTTGCTGGTGTTTGTGATCTTGCAGCAACCAGAAAACCCCAAGAAGCTGCCCTACATGGCACCTTGCCTGCCCTTCGTTCCTGCCTTTGCTATGCTGGTGAATATCTATCTCATGCTGAAGCTCTCCACAGTCACGTGGATCCGATTTGCCGTCTGGTGTTTTGTGGGTGAGTCCCAGATTAATTTATTGTAATTTTTTAACTGACACTCTTTTGAAAGGGTGTTACTTCCCTAATTAGAGTGCTTAGGCTGATGCTCCTTCAGCTGGGACATACCCAATCCTTTGCAGGAGAAATCTCGATTAATCAAGCACCCGAACCACAACTAAATGGAAAATTACATCTCCAGAAAATGTCAGTTTGATAGAAGTAAACTGCTCCATGCAAAGGTGACTGTTTTGATGAGTCTTTTGATGCAAAGTGGGTGGGTTCTGGAAATTGCCTCTTTCTACTTCACCCACTTGAGCTCTTTAAGCAGCCCACACCAAAATCTCAGCACTGTGTTTCCAAAGCCCAGAGCTGCCCAGCCCCAAGAGCCTTGGGAGAGACAGAGCCAAGGAATCTGTGGACTGTATCTCCTTTTCTTGGTCTAAGTCCTTAACTTTGTGTCAAGGGGATCTCGAGACTCACAGGCTCCATTATGATCTGTTTTTTGCCAAATTTAGGCTTCCTGGCACATAGCCAGGAGCCTGGCATGTCCACAGTTTCCCTTGCTTTACATTGCAACCCATTTATTCCACAAACCCAAGAGAAAAAGAGCAGCTCTCATAGCTCCTCCTGAAGGCTCCCAAGTCTGGACTATAGAGAACTGAAGCAACAAGACAATATCAAAGCCAAGGACTCTTTACAGAGAAATAATAACCCTGTGGGTTAACATATATATTGCAGCAGCCCACAGAAGCCCCAGTTGCAGACAACAGACCCTGGGCACAGTGCCAGCACCCAAAAGGGCCATCTCTGGCCAAGTATCCCACCAGCAGCCCTCCCCTTTGGGAGCAGGGTTCAGGGTCTTGGGTTGAGAGGGAGAAGGTGGTGCAGAAAGAGAATGAGAACTGATGCAAAGGTCATAGTCAGCTGCCACCCCCTCTAAAGGCAGGCATCACCTCTCCTGGAGGAGGGGTGGGCAGGCACAGGCCACCACACAGGGCTCACCAGCCTTTGTGCTTTTCTCAGGTGCTTCCCAATATCTGTAGATGTTTGACCTAGGTTGGCAGAACCAGGAGATGACATGAACAGACCTTGAATCTCCCTGTGGCATCTCAGAGATGTTAGAGTAGTCTCATGGTTTCCATCCTTCAGGGGTAGGTTTCTACCACCTTTTTTCCTCCATTTTGCCACTCTCTCTTTGCTTCAGGATGAGGACGGCAGTTATCCCAAATCAGTCCGGCACAACTGAGGTCCCATAGCAAAGCTCCATCTCTGAGAGTCCCCTAACCCCAAGCCGAGCCATTGGGCAGCAGCTTCCACATGCATTCTTTGGGTTGGAGAAGACATGCTCAATGCTTTTTTGGCCCTCAAAGGCAACAGGTGAAGCTGCAAACTGAGGGAAAGCCCTTCCACCTGAAAGCAAAGTGACTCCAAAGCATCAATTCAATCCACTGTGATTAAATACTTTCCTCTGTGGGTACATCTAATACCTCTTCAGCTGCCAGCAATGGCAATGAGTCAGTTAAACCACTCCATTAATTTGTGGTGGACTCCTCCAGTCCCATCCATGACTGCTCGCCTGGTGGGAGAGGCACATCCCATTTTTTTGCTGGCAGAGTTGTGCGGCCCTGAGCACAGACTCTGGATTTAACTTCAGAAGCAGTCCCCCATAGCCAATCTGTGGCGTGTGGAGAAGTCTGGGTTTCTCTATGCACACGTCTGGGGTAGGTTAATCCCAGGATCCGTTGGAAATTAGATCTCCAGATACATTTGCTTCAGGAGGAAGCATTGGTGCAGGAAGGTGAGATAAGGTAGGGCTAGAGGGGGAATTTGAAATGAAACTTCTGAGGAGAGAAGGACAGGCTTTCAGAGATGTTTTAATACCAAATACACTCATCCTGACAACCCTGGGGCACATGTGGCTGCAAGCCCAGCAGGAGAAAGACTGAGCATAAGAAAACTCCAGAGAGAAAAAGGCAGCCGGGAGGGGGACAGGGTGGAGGTGCGGGTTGTCGGCACCGGGAGCCTCCATGCGTCTGCTGAGAGCTGCTGTCCCACCGAAGCTGCAGATGGCACAGTCGTGTGGCCAGCAGCATCCCAACCGATGTCTAAAACATAGACCCCTCGGGTCACAGCTGGCAGCCTGGGAACATGAACTCCTGGGCTTTGAAGAGCAGACATCAACTACAGCGTACGCTGGCTTAAATAATGTAGGTATCTTTACATACACTTAACCCTCACCAGCTGGCTCCAGCCCGGCGCTGGCTGGCGGGATGCTGGTGGTGAGCTGGGCTGGATCCCTGACCCACCTTGATGTGGGTTTCAGGGGGCAAGTGCCATTTTGGGGCATAGCACGACTTTAGCAATGTTTTAGCCAGGATCCCAGGGCCAGTGCGGGTGTCTGGGGTCCAACCCTCTCCCTCTCGCCTGCCGCAGGTCTGCTTATCTACTTTGGCTACGGGATGTGGAACAGCACGCTGGAGATCAGTGCCCGGGAGGAGGCCCTCCACCAGAGCACCTACCAGCGCTATGATGTGGATGTCGACCCCTTCTCCATGGACGACAGCTTCTCCTACGCCACCGAGGGCGAGGGCTACCCGGGCTGGGGTCCCTCCGAGGACAAGGGCTTCTCATACCAGCAAATGGCAGGAGCAAAGGAAAGCCATCGGACGAGTGGCAGGTCGAAAAGCAAAGGCAGGCACAAACCGCCGTCAGAGGCTCTCATCGCCAACGACGAGTTGGACTACTCGCCCGAGTAGCAGTGCGGGCAGTGGGGCGCCGGGCCACCCGGTCGATCGGCAAGGGTCCCCACGGCTGCCCCATCCCGTCCTCCCCGGGTCCTCCGCCACCACCCTGCTCACCTCCGGTCCTCGGGACACGCTCCGTGATTGCCGTTGACCATGAACCAAACACACCCGTGACCTGTCCTGGCTCCACCGATCGGGTCCCACTGGTGAATGCCAGCCGATCCCCCGGCACCGGTTAATCTCCCGCACTGGCCGCACCGGTGGAGGTGGTGGAGTGGGAGATGTGCCAAACTGGGAGGGCATTGAGAGGTGGAAGGAGCCGTATGAGGGGATGAGACAACTTGTCCCAGGGGAATGTCCACCCAACAGCCACAGCGGTGAGATGCCACTCTTACATTTTTGGCACTTTCTTAGCACATGTGTTTTCTTTCTTCGAACCACCTAGAAGTGATATCTGAGCCAGAGGGACAGATGAGTATGTAGGTATGAAATGGAGATGGACAAACTGCTTTCAAAGGGGTAGCTCAGAGGTGGATCCAGGGATGTTGGTCCCATCACACAGCATTTCCATGGCCTTGCTCTGGCACAAAGGCACTCTATGCCCACAGCAATGCGACCCCCGTGTCCGTCCACACATCCTGAATCCAAGCGTCCCAAATACTGGGATTCAAAAGTAGCCCGTGTCTCAATCAATCCTTGAAATCCCAGCACAGCCAAACATCCCAAATCTGCGGTTGAGAGCCTGGTCCTATTTCTGGTCACATGAGGGCTGCCACCCACTCTTGGCTCAACCCACCTTGTGCAAATGGTCAGCGAAGACCCCACGCCATTTCTCTGAGCATCACCGGTCGGAGGCTGGTTGCTCTTCCCACCACATCGTGTCTTTTACAAAAATGACTGCGCCGAAATTCCCTCACTGCGGTGGGCACGTTTCAGCGCTCACTCTGGCCTCGGTGCTTCAGGGATGCGTCCGTGCCCCCCCGAAATAGCAACGTCCATGGGTCAGACACGTCTTGGCAGGTCTGGGCTACGCATGACAAGCGGAGAGGACTCGACTGCTGAAATCTCCCTCCCTGCTGCCATCTCCACCTTGTACCGTTTTCTATGTTTCTGACCCCAGCTTAGTGGATGCTGTGTGAAAAAACTCTGAAATGCTGCTCATTCTATAAATGCCCATATTTCAGTTTGAAAGTTCCCTGCCGCCAGCATCTCCACAGCACCGTCGGCAGTGATGGGATTTGGTCGCAGCCACCGTCCCCGCCCAGCACAGACAGCAGCTACACTGCTGAGTCAGCAATTAGCAGCAGGTCCGGTTCTGGAGCCCATCACCAACATGCTTAGTTTAAAACACTGCAATGGAGGAACACCTTTTTGAATAAATAATAACTGAGGAAGCACCCCATCAGACCGTGACACCCATCCTCCTCCCAGCTGCCAAAGGCTGCGACCGGATCAATCCCCGGGGCTCCCCTGGAGCAGCCCAGACCGACCCCCCAGCACCAGGGGCTGCTGCTGGCATCCCAGGGGACAATTTAACATCGATGGGGGCATGGGACAGGATTTCCAATGTGTGATGCTGAGAACCGTTAATGCTTTGGTTCACTGGATGAGGCCCTGCCCCCCAAAACACAGCGCAGAGCCTGCCCCGCACCCTTTGCGGGCAAGCAGGCTGGTGGGTGCAGAGGGTGCCTGGACCCACACCCATGCCCATCACCCCTGGGACTCGAGGGCTCAACAGAGAGGCTCCTCTCTCAACAGAGAGGCTCCTCTCTCAACAGTGAGTTTCCCACTCGCAGCTCCTGTCCCAGATGGTCACAAGCGACAGTCCTTTTCCCCGTGGAGAAGAGCATCTGATTCTGCAGATCGTAACCCGGAGCACCCCGGGCAAGCCAAGGGAAGCCTGGCCTCCGCGAGGGCTTCAAGATGGGAGCGATGTGGATTTGTGGATGGCAAAAGGACCCATAAGCTTCGCATCCCCTCCTGCTGCCTGCCCCTACCACGCTTCTACAAGCAGAAATCCTGAGTGTGTCCCACCAAAAAGCTGTTTGCCATTGCACACCACTTGCGGGCCAGTTCGGGAAACCTTTCTGGTGGTGCCGAGTGCCTCTCGCCAAGGGGTCCCCTCGCACTCGCGCTTGGCTGCTCACGTCCTCGATGCCTTAGAATTGCCCAGGAGAGATGGCACCTCGCAGGCCTGGCTTTACATTTTCAGGGAGAAAGATCGATGCTATTTTCCTACCAGCTCTTGTACTATACCGTATCTGAGGTAGTCATCTTCGTCCTGCTTCCGCACGGTGTTGAGGCATCCAACACCAACCGACCCACAAACTCATGCCCACGTACCCTGCCGAATCGAGGCCTGTTACTCCTTTTGCAGCCTTAATCTCTTGCTACAGAGCAGTTGCCAGTACCGGTGTCTGTCGTCATGTCCGCTCTAGTTGTGCCGTATAAGTTGATGAGGACTTGATCCCTTGCTCTTTGGCACCTGTAGGAGCCCCTCCATTGGATCCACGCATCAAGTGAAGCCCTTCAGCTGCTCATGTTCCCGTTCATCCATCCTCTTTCCCCTTCCCAGGGAAGTGCCGGGGAAGGACGGCTGCGCCATGTCCCCGGGAGCGCCGGGAAACATCCGCTCTAGTTGTGCCGTATAAGTTGATGAGGACTTGATCCCTTGCTCTTTGGCACCTGTAGGAGCCCCTCCATTGGATCCACGCATCAAGTGAAGCCCTTCAGCTGCTCATGTTCCCGTTCATCCATCCTCTTTCCCCTTCCCAGGGAAGTGCCGGGGAAGGACGGCTGCGCCATGTCCCCGGGAGCGCCGGGAAACAGCACTGGATGCCACGGCACCATATGGCGTGGACAGGCTGCCATTAGCCCTCGCCGCGGTTCTCGAGCCCACCACATCCCACCTCACGTTGGCGCGCAAGGAGAAGGGCTTGCCTGGGTCCCCCCACCCTGCTCCGAGCGGCAGTGCCTGCGGGACACGCGGGAGCTCCGTTTGGGAGCTCGTGTGCCTTGTAGCAGGCGTTGGGGTCTTCAGTGGGCACAAGCAAAAGCTGCAAAAGCCAAAACCTTCAGGCGTGTCCGTCACCTCTGGGCACCGCTGGCCCTGGGAGGTGGTTTTGGGTGCCGGGAGAAGGTGCAAGCGCTTGTGTTGCTGTACGCCCGAGATCCAGCCTTTCCCTCTGGGTCCCCTCAGGGAGGTTCTCACACCCCTGACCCATCGGGAGGACGCAGGCAGCGCGGTACCACCCCGCTCCCACCACCAGCGAGAGGCACACGGGCCCCCCGCGCCTGGCCGCCCTCCACAGGGCACGCACCCTGCGGCACCCAACGCATGATACGGCCGGAGCATAAATACCTCAAACCTTCCAGACCGACTCTGTAAGGTCTCAGTCCCTCCACAAATTCACTCCGCAGGATTATGACGCGCGGTTACGAGGCCCAGCACGCTGGCATCCTCCACGTGGCGGAGAAATCACACCCCGAACACCACGGGATGTTGTAAATCCGGCTTGTAAAAGACCTTCACTTCATTTTGTTCGGTCTTTCTGATGTATATCTTGCTTTTTTTGCAGATGGTACTTTCTGGTGTAACAATTCTCTGCAGTTCTGGTATGAAATTGGTGTGTTTGTTAAAAAAAGTTTGTTCTATTAATTTTTAATTTTTGTTGTGGTTTCCAAAAGCCCATTGGTGCATTGTACAATGGGGTCTTGTAGTGTGTCACGAGAAAGAAAAAAAATATGCAGATACGTTATGGAGTGATTTTTATTTTCAAATGACTGTGTTGTTGACAACTATACATATAATATATATATTATCAAGATACTAAGAAAAAAATATAAATTTACCAAAATCTGTATATTTTAATAAATGCATAAAGCTTTATTGTGTGCCTTTACATTTAAAAATCAAACAGGAACTAATGGATTTTTAAAGCAAGGCAGAGACAAATGTGTCTTAGCATCAGTTTCCATAGTAATGTAAATCTTTTAAATGAAAGACTAAACCAAAAAAGAAAAAAATAAAAATTTCCCATATAAATTTTGTTTAGCCAATCAGTGGCTGAAGGTCTGATATTTTTTCAGTGCTAAATTGAAGCTGGAGATGAACAAATCTTGCCTTAAGAAGCGCTTCAAATTTTCCTTTGTAGAAGTTCCATTTCAACGGGCTGACTTTGGTATTTACTTGCACTTTTGTGAAGAAAAAAACAGTTATCACTTCACACAATAAAAAAAAAAAAAAGAAAAAAACCTGAAGCAAATGACCGCAGGTTCCTGCAAAGCCCCAGCGAGCGCCGACATCTTCCCGTCTGCTCGCGGTGCCTTTCCCTGGGGTAACCGGGGTGTCACGGCACCGTCACCCCCCTGCACGGGCTCCAGGGCCGCGGGGAGGCAGGCCTTGCTCGCGGAGCCACGACCGCCTCTCCCCTTCGGGGTGCTCAAGGCCACCGGCCCCCCCCCTGCCGCTATTCCTATTATTTGGGGAACGGGGAGGCTGCCGGGGCGCTCCCCGTGATGGGGAGCTATAGCTGGCCCCGGGGGGGCCAGGGAGGGCTCCACTGGGGCATCAGAGACCACCGCCTCCACGCCGGGGCAACCACCGGAGCTCACACCCACCACTCCACAGCTGATGCTAGGCATGGCACGGAGCGGTTTTTCCATTCAGGAGGGTTATATTTGATTCTCTTTTGATGCTGCCGGTCAGCGAACGAGCACCAAAAGCCTTCGAAAGGCAACAGCACCATGGCCAACCCAGCCTGGGAGAACCCTGCGGGGCAGCAGGGTGTTTTGGGAGGGCACAGAGCAGGTATTTCAGGTTTGATCCCTTAAAAACTAGAAAAGTTTAATGTTTTTCGAGCTTCCTGCAAACATTTCCCCTCTGCAGTGCCAGCACTAAGATCACGTCCCATTCTGGGCCCCATCTTCTCACGCCTCGCGGTTGTAGATGTCCGTTTTCCCTGTGGCTGCTCTAGGGTTGTTTTGCTTTGTTTGGATTTTTCTTCTCTTCCCTGAAATGAAGCTTCCTCCTTCCTCTGAACAGCTTGCCCAGAGCCTTTTAAGGGTGGGATTTGGGATCGGC
>NW_010563360.1:7190-9835 GCF_000687285.1 Phaethon lepturus | reverse complement strand
GACGGACGCCCCGACGCCCAGCCCCTGCCGAGGGTCCCCAGCCCCACGTGCCTGAAGATGTCCAATGGCAGCCCCATGGTGCGGGCAGCAAAAAACCCCTAAGCACTGCCTGGCGGGCTCGTTCCTCCCTGGGTCACACACCGCTGCCCGGGCCCTCCAGCAGCACCAACACCTTGCCAAAAAACCCCCCTCAAGCATCTCAGACGGGTTTTCCCGTGCTTTCCCCTCCCATTTTGTTCCAGGGCCATCTGCGGGGCAGCGTTCCAGCAGCTTTCCGCTGTGAGGTCTCCCACGCCGCTGTCGGCCCCGGGGTTAAGCGGCAGAGCCGCCGCTCGGCTGAAGCCACGGGCACACGGCACACAATCCACAAGCCGCAGGCAGCCTGCACAAGCTGGCACGCCTGTGCGCCGCCCCTTCGCCCGTGGCACCCGCGCATCAATGGCAGCACTTACAGCGTCTCTCCGGCGCGTACAACAACTGCCTGTGCCCTGCCTGTGATGTAATGGGCACAAGTGTCCTGCCGCCGGCCCCGCGGCATCCCGTGCATCCATTGTATGGGCTGGCGGCGATGCAAACCTGCACCACAGAGAGGCCTTCCAGCCCGCTCGGTCTTAAAGGCAGAGGCTGGGGTGCGCGTCGGAGCTGGGGGGTGGTGTGCAGGCAGCCCGGGACACGATCAATCCCTCCTGGAGCCTCCTGATTGACTCCTCGTAAATGCTCCCACCTTGGCTTCCCTTCACCTTGGTGGAGGAGGCAAGGTGTGGGAGCTGCAGCAGCCCTGCCCGTGGCCGTGCTGCCCAGTTTTGCTTCTCCAACCGAAGCAGACTAAGATGAAAGGACAGTCCTAATCCACCGAGGTTTGACTAGCAGCCTTGTTTTCAAATTCTTCCCCATCGTCCCATACAATTCGGTTGCTCTTCTCCTCTGCTTGCTCAGTCCTCCTCCTCCTCCACACACCACCTGGGCTCTCCCCGTTGTCCACGCCTGAGCAGCGGCTATTCCTCTCTTCCTGCTCCTGAAGCCAGGCTTACACAAACTGTTTAAGCTGAGCTACATCTCCGGGAGCAGATGGGATTTTGTATCAACGTAATTAAATCGCTACAGCCTCTGGTAAGGACAGAGTTAGATCTTGATCTTACACGGCTTTAATCAAAGAGAGCGATGACCCCGGATCAGACTCTTATTTTAGTTGAGAGCACTTCCAGCGACGCGACTTGTCAATGTCAGCGTGCCCAAGCCGTGCTGGGGCTACACCTGCACCGCATCAGTGGGTTTCTAACTCCCCCGATGAGAAGAGTACCACCAGTCGGTACCTCTGGTGCAAGCTGCTATCGGGAGCATTGAAAGAGCAAATGGATGAGACAGCGGTCAGTCCCATGCAGAAAGATTACTCATATTTTAAATGTTCCCCCCAAAAACCCAAAAGGCCCACTTAATTCCACAGCAGAGCAGAATCTCTCATCCTGAACTGCTATAAAAATAAAAAAACCCTTCAAAACCATTGGGAAACCCTTGTCATGGAAAAGCTAGCTACGGAAACACACAGGAAGGAAGGAGAAAAAGAAGCCAGCGGTTGCAGGTACTCTGTTATTTATTGTACAGTATTTCACTGCAAGTACAAAGACATCATCAGTATTCACCAGAATTGTGTTGTAACAGGTACATTATACTGCGTGTTAAAACGTTCTACTTCAACGATGCAGGAGAGAACACAAATTCAGAGGAAGCAAGCAAGGAGTTTAAAAAAAAAGTAAAAATACTTTTTTAGTAACCGATCTGTACAAAGGAAAAAGAGAAACCAAACCAGAGCGCGGGGATTAGAGCCCCCAAAGCCATGTAGAACTACATAAAAAGGCACCGTTATCTACCGTGTAATTAGGACCTTTGGGTTCTGTTTCCTTCATACTGATGACTGGGAGGGGAGCGGGGGAAACGCTGTTACTAAAATGATCAAACTCATACAAAAGTATTTACAGAGAAAGGCAGAAAAAATTCCCCTACTTTTGTTCCAAACCAGAAACGTTTGCCCGGTTGGAGAGCGCAGCCTTCCTCCCTCCCCTCGCCCAAACCGTGCCAAAGCAGTGACCTTGAACACGGGAAGGCAAACAGTGACGTGGTGGGAGAAGCTGCCAGAGTCCTTCTAACAACAGGAAAGTGTCTCTCTCATCTCTGTTTTACTGCTTGAAACTCTCCTCTAATCAGGGGAGCTGGAAAATAAAATAAAACCCCTAAAACCCACATGAGAACCCCAACCCATCCGAGTCATCCTGGCTGCAAGGAGATGGGGCAGGTGGTCAGGACAAATCGGGGAGGACCAAGAGGTAGGGCCGGCTGGAGCTTTCTGTCTAGAGAAGGGGGAACAGATGGGGAGAATAACCAGACATTTGCGCTGCTTTTCTAAGTCTCCCCCCGGGAGCCTGGCAGCAGTGTGTATCAGCGGAAGCAAACCCAGGGCACACGAACCCACCAGCCAAAGCATCCGACGGCCGCCGTGGGACGTCCCCGGGACGCTTACACGTGAGCGCTCTTCGCGTGCGTAGGGGAGCTGGATCCCGAGGCGTAGTAGAAACGGTTTTCACCAAACGTTTGGGCATCTCCCGAGCAGCAGACGATGACGCAGCCGCCGAAGAGGCAGAGGGCAGAGT
>NW_010563360.1:0-7159 GCF_000687285.1 Phaethon lepturus | reverse complement strand
ACCCCGTCCAGCCTGTGTACAGGGAGTAGCCGAAGCTCATAATGGTGGTCTCGCGGTGGGCGCAGACGGGAAACCAGATCGTCGCAACCACGCCGCACATGGCTGGGGAGAGACGGGAAGGAAAGGTAACTCCAGCAGGCGAGGCCACGGCGGGCAGGGAAGGCTCTGCGGGACAGGGGATGGGGAGGAAGCCCATCCCCGCTCCCTCGCAGCCCCACGCTGGGGCCCGGGAGCATCAGGGCTTGGTCCAAGAGATCTCCGAGCAGGAGGCAGCGTGGGAGCCTCGCGGGGAGAGAGGTCAAGAGAGAACAGCCGTCTCTCCCAGGCACCAACAAACAAAAGGAAAAGGCAGCTTGACACCGTCAGATATATTTATTACAAGGGAAACAGATTTGTTCCCTATAAGTCATTAAGGGGGAAGAATGAAAGTCACCCCTGAAATGTACGCTCTGGAGAGCTGCAGAATTAGGAATAGAGTAGATATGAAGCAAGACCACGAAAGCTGTACGCATCGGTGAGACAGTAAAATCAGTGGCCCAGGGTCAACTGTTTTAAACGACTATTTCTGCGTGAATTCACGCGCTGCATCCTCAGCCCATGTCAATCAGCATCACGGCGTGCCTCTACCGAATGGTCACATAAACATTAACAAAACACCCCAGCACTTAGCAAGCCAGCGTAGGGTTTAAAAAACGCAAGCAGAAAATGGGCAGGGACAAAATCAAACAGCGTTGTTGGGCTTTTTTTATGGAGAAGGAAATGTCTCTCAACTCTGGAAAGCAGATTCCACTTCCCCGTGGAAAATTTCTCCATATCAGGTGATGGGAACAAAACCAGCAAAGCTCTCGAGAAACCTACTGAATTGAACAGAAATGGGACCTCATCTGAAGGAAAAACAGTATTTTACCTAGAGTCTGCAGTGGGTCAAAAAATGACTGAGGACTTCAAATTTTGCGTGAAATTCTATAGGTTTTTTCCACACTAGGCAGGTGATGTAGGTGCCCTCAGGACAGTAAAGCGGGTCCAAATTCAGCACTTTGCAGGCAGCCAGGCCGGAGCTCACAAAGTTTTCCGTGTGCAGCACACACGCGTGGGTTGCTGAAAGCAGACACTCACGGTTTGCTCCAAGCCGGGAGAAAATACGTGCCCCGCGTTCTCCTTCTGTGACGGAGGGTCACACTCGCTGCCCTGGTTAAGGGTCCCACCTCCACCCTACAAAGTCCCCACATGCACCGAGGGCAAGAGGAGTTGATGGTGTTAATCACCTCGCAGGAGCGGGTCCTAAAACAACACTCCTTTATGGCCCGTACATCTGAGAAGAATTAATCTGTCAATATTTATTTGCCTCCGGGACAAGCTGTGCAGGACTCCATCCTTGTGGCTATCAGAGAATCAGAGCAAAACAATAACAGGACCGTGGCAGCGTTACAGAGTTCCGCCGACCGTGTTAAAAGGTATCCGGAGGCAGTGTCAAAAAGTTAAGGTTGCAAGAGGAAAAAAAAAAAAGGAGGATGAGATTGAAAATAATATTGTTTAGTTAAAGTGGAGAGCAAACCATAGCTCCTGGCCAGTACAGCAGAAAACCCATCTCCAATAGCTGCAGTTATTGTTAGAGAAAATATTTTCTTATGGAAAAGAGAAGAACGTTTGAAGGATGCTAATAAAGCCAGTAATAATTTTGGGCCGCCTCAAAGCGAGGACCCTGCAGCTTTGGAAGGAATTTTTGGAGAAGGAGGGGAGAACAGCATTTCTCCTGCATGTGGATCAGTCCTGTAAACAGCTCGTGAGCCTCTAACGCTTTAAAACAAAAATGTATCAGTTGGGAATCCACAAAGCATTCTAACGGGCTCCGGGAAAAAGGCTTCTTTGTTGTCCGAAAAAAACACAATCATCTTTTCTTTTTTTGTCAGCAGTAAATACATATATATATATTTATGTCCATAGACTATAAGGGCCTTATCTATCCCAACCCTCCCCCACAACAGAGGGCCGAAGAAAACACTTGCACTGGGGTGAGAAGAGCTCTCAGGGACGCTGACACAATGGCATCGCTTGTGCCTGTGGCTCAGCTACATGTAAAACCACCCTATTTTAATGCTGACAATACTAGAAAGCTGTGAAACGCAAGCCAAGGACTTCGCACGGGTTGGTCGGACCTCGCTGCCTTCGGAGGCTACCGTGCCGCCGGTGCCCCCGCTGCCCAGCGAGAGGAACGGCCCGGAACAGAACGGGGTTTCGTCGCTCTCCATGGACGAGGTCGGGCTGTAAATCCTCCGAGACGATGTGAAAAGGACGGTCTGCAACTGCAACGTTTCTTGGTGAACTCAAGTCTTGGTCTAGCTCTGTCACTGAGAAAGACTGAAAAAAAATTGATTTGCCAAGAAAGGGATTGGAAAAGGTGTTTTAGGGCAAGTTTCGAGTACTAAAATAGCTGCCTACAAGGACAAATTCTTTGAATAGAAGTTATTACCCTTTTTCCTTTGTGCTGATGCTGAGAAACTTTCCAGCGATGTTAGCTGGAAGAACAGGCACCTTTTGGGGCACACGGACACTGGAAAGCTTGCCTGCTTTTTGCAGGCAGTCCTGTAAAAGCCACTACCTCTACCTGCAACAGTCATCTCAGCAGTGGACCGTCTGGTTGTCCTTGCTCCGTCAGATTGCTGTGAATCCACAGGGACACATCCCAGGCTCCCAGCATTCCTAAGTCCTTTCTGACTGTGGACTTGCAATGTCTCAATCTGTTGAGCTGAAACTCTCGATACTCTACACTACAGGCGTATTTTCATCAAGTGGAAGCACACATAGACAAGAAGCACAGAAGGTGCTTGGGGAGGTGGGGGAGACAGAGCAGGATTACTCTAACTCAAGGGACAGGACAGTGAGTCCCTGCCAAATTCCTTAACAGTAAGTGAAAGGCTTTCTGCAGAAGAAAGAATACTTCTTTTTCACAGCTAAGTTTAATCATTCTGAGCTGCTGACTCAAAGTCACACAGACTTCTCTTTTCAAAGAGTTTGGTTGAAAAAATAGATATCCACGATTATTTTTTTTCTGTGTTCAAGGCAATCTTCTTATCTTGATATCTATGGTTTTACAAGTAAATCTCATGCAGTGTCCAGAAAAACTTATTAATATCCTTCATTTGGTATACAATAGCTAATATGGTCATTTTGCAGTAGCAATTGCCAATAACTAACGTATTTTTCATCTGTGTTTTCCAGTGTCTCGAGTCCCTCACCTCCACTAGGAAAATGCTGGCTTGGTTACCAGCACGGGGTCCCCCGAATTCGTATCAACAGCACAGGGTGGGCCAGGGTTTTTCCATCAAGCCTAGCGCCTGAAATGTTTTCGTACTGGCGCAGAGCAAACCTCTGCTGAAGGATGTTTTCGGCAATAAATCCATTCTCTCGGACAGATAGGATCAAGCAAAGGCATAAATACATCAGCAGGCAGGATACGAGGGTGTGCACACAGGTTGCACTCTGCAGCCTGCTATTATCAGCGGACAGAAAAATCAATGGAATATCTGAGCCCATTGTTTTCCTGGCAAGTTGTCAACTTTTTTTTGGGTTTTGTTGGGTTTCCCCCCACACACACACACGTTGTTTCAACCTCTGTTTTCCTTTTTAATAAATTTCAGTGCCATCTGAAACTGCCATCCCTTCCCCGAGCAACAAGTGAAGTTTGCTATGGGGCCAGCTCCCCTGATCCCACCTCTGCTCTCTACTTCTGCTCTGTTCGTGAGCGTTTTGGGGTTTGTTTTCTTTTAACCAGAGCTCTGGGAGTTGGTCTCCACTTTGAGGGAAAGGCTGGAAGCCATGCGGTGGGAGAAAACCACAAACAAGAGATCAGTGGGCAGAGGGTAAACAAGAACAGTCCAGGGCATATTACTTCCAGAATATAATTAAAGTCAATATTATGACTTCTGAGGCCTGATTCGTGCTTATTAAATGCTCTGGAATGGTAACACCTCATTTTGCAAATAACAGAACATTAATCAGCTTAAATAATGTCAGAGTCCCAAGCTCGGTACATTGTTCTCTTTCCAAAGGGACAGTCTTGCTGATGAGCCTGGAAAAATTTGGGTTTTGTAAAAATGAATGTGGGTTGGTTTAGTTTTTTTAAAAGAAAAATCTTAAGAGCAAAAGGAGCTTTTTTATTCTCCATTTGTGATCTGATGAAAAGAGCATTATTGTAATCGTGACTAAAACATTGTGACCAGGCTGCTGCTCCCAGCCCAGATCGTTCAGGACATCGCCAACATGAGCGAACCACTTCACCCGCAGATCCTTCAAAACTCACAGGGGTGGGAATGAGTAAGAAGTCCAAATCTGACCCAAAGAGCATTCGCTTGCCAGTATCTCTGTGCATACACATTTCCTTTCCTCACAAGATCTACTTAGTGGGAAAGTCCTGTTCTGGGGCAGAGAGGAGCCTGGCTTAGGGAGCACCGCAACTCCCCTCCTCCATCCTCTTACGTCTGTTCTCCTCCCCGGCGTTACGCTGCAGCAAGACCAGGATGGGAGAGGGGCACACCAGACCCCAAACCCTGGTTTTGGGCCAGGGATGAAGGCCAAATCCCAACAGCTCTCTAATGTGGCTGTTCATGATCAGGATGTCCTAAACAGGCCCTATAAAGGTGATTTTAGGACTTCCAGCTGTGGTATGTGCCTTTAGACCCCACAGACACTGAACGGGCCCCTTGGCCTCAGTCCCTTAGATTTCGGATGTACCGACTTGCACTATCTGCTTCTCACCAAGGCACCGGAGGAGGGACCGCTTGCAAGGAAGGAGCGTCCAGAGGACAGCCCCTCCGAGCGTGCGGCTATATCCAGTGCCCACTTGAAAAAAAATACGGAGAAGAAGAAGAAAGAAGACGGGCATGATGTCAGCGCTGGCTGCCAGCGGCCAGCAGAACCACACAAAGAGGCCACTTTCCCTCCCCCCTCCTCCTCCGCCGCGCTGACGGGTAAAAACAAGGCACCGCAGCCTGTTGCTGAGATGACGAGGCTTCAAGAACATGCAGGTGTTGGACTGGGGACAATGAGCTCCACAGTCTGCGCTGCGCAAAACAATCTCCTCCGCAGGCACTGAGGACGGGAAGAAATTCCCAGGGGAACTTGGAGGCCAAGGGCAAGGCTGGCCAGAGGGGGTCGGGAGGCAGAGGGGACATGCCAGCCCTCTTCCCAGGTCCATGCCACCTCCGTGCTCCCTCCCCTGCTGTCCCCGCAGCACCAGCTCCCCCCCAGCCACGGGATTCTCCTCTCACACACCTCAGCTTACTTTGACCTGGCTGCATCTGCGATGCCCGGGGAAATTCGGAGCCTATTCTTTCCCTGTGAGCAGCTTGGGAGTTTAGACCCTTTTCCAAGAAGAGCATCGCTTCCACAGCGAACCAGCAAAACCAGCTGCCTGTGTGCGACCACCGTCACCCTCCCGCAGACACAGGCGGTGGCCGTGCCCGAGGACTCCACAAGACAACGCGCAGTAGGGTTGCGCAGACCTCCCCTCTTCGCCCTGCTTCACTCCCTGCCTCCTGTCTTCGCCCTCCCGCTCCGGTTCGTGCCTTTTGTTCGCCCCACAGGCTGCAGCAATGCTGGAGAGCTTCAGGGTCAGCCCAGCCCAGACAACCATGCTTTCAGGTGAACATGCTCAACCAGCTTGCACCACACTGTCCTGGAGCAGAAGACGACCTCCAGCTCCGCACGCAGGTGGCGGCTGTGGGCACCTTACCCAGGAGGATGATGAGGATCCCTCCCAGTTGGGACCGCCGGTACTTGGCAGTTCCAGGCTCGTGGCCCATCCGGATGCAGGGCAAGACCGTTATCAGCAAGAAGATAGCGGGGAGACCCAGGACAGAGGCAGCGATCATCAGTGCTCGACATGCTTGGACATACCCTGTGGGCAAGGCAAGAAAAGAGGGTTTTGATTATTCGGCACAAGAGAAGGAGACCTTTGGATGAAGGCTCCTGTTTGATTAGCTCCCAACGCTTGCATGGAGTACAGGAGACAGGTTCAATCCTTCGTGTAAACAACTGAGACAGTGAGGCAGCAGTACAGTGGGTAGTGCACGCACACGGGATGTGCAACCTCAAAATCTTCCAAGGAACGAGTAGCACTGCCTGCAAAACACAAGCTCTTCGCAGCAAGACACTGAGAAATTCAGGGAGCCGGGAAATATGGGAAGGGAAAGTAGGAGAAACAGCTAGGAAGGAGTTTTCCTATATCTTTTCACAGAGGATATCTTAATTAAATAATGAGACTCTTAAGTCTTAAAGAGCAGCTTGCTGTGAGCAGAGGAGGTCCACAGTCATCCAGAGGAGAGCTGAATAGCTGAAGAATCACAGAATCACACAATCATTAAGGTTGGAAAAGACCTTTAAGACACCACCATGTCCACTCAACCATGTCCCAAAGTGCCACGTCCACACGTTTTCTGAACAATTCCAGTGATGGTGACTCCACCACCTCCCTGGGCAGCCTGTTCCAATGCTTGACCACTCTCTTAGTAAAGAAATTTTTCCCAATATCCAGTCTAATCCTCCCCTGGTGCAACTTGAGGCCATTTCCTCTCGTTCTGTCACTGGTTACTTGGGAGAAGAGACCAACACCCACCTCACCACAACCCCCTTTCAGGTAGTTGTAGAGAGCGATGAGGGCTCCCCTCAGCCTCCTCTTCTCCAGACTGAACACCCCCAGTTCCCTCAGCCGCTCCTCATCAGACTTGTGCTCCAGACCCCTCACCAGCTCCGTTGCCCTTCTCTGGACACGCTCCAGCACCTCAATGTCCTTCTTGGAGTGAGGGGCCCAAAGACCCACTACTGAAACATGCAGGTCCATGAGATACTACCTACAGCTGCCCTGAGGAGCTGAGGACTGTTGACCTGAGAGGAGAGGGACGCTCACCAACCGCAGCCACGTCCCGGTGCTGCGCCTCAGCAGCCCAGCCTGACGCTGGGGTTTCAGAGGGGACCTACAGCCCAAGCTGACTCTTCAGGAGGAGGAACTTGCTCTTCCTTAGGGAGAAGAAATGACTGCGCTTCGCAGAGCTGCTTCAGTTGCCACAACCAAGGGCCACGTTATTCTTCTGGGTCCCTACGAACATCACGGGATCCCCCGGCGTTTCATCAGTTACCACCCCTCTCCTGCCTGCCCCTGTGC
>NW_010563359.1:368-2023 GCF_000687285.1 Phaethon lepturus | reverse complement strand
GCCGATGCGACGCACGCTGGACGCGTCTCCAGGCGGGCTGCGGGGCGAGACGCGGAGCGCTGCGGAAGTGAGCTCAGATGGGAAATTGTGCCGAGAGATAAAGGAACAAGTTGGAAACCGAGCTGCAAAATAGACAGTACAGGAAACAATAGCGCTTCAGATAGGCTTTCAAATTTCCCCCAGCGAGGCCAGGGTACAGCGTCTGTCCCAGTGATGCTCAGGGTTCCTCCCCCTCCTCAGACACGCTGGGAGGAGGCGCAGACTGTTCCCTCCCTCCTACCTTTTCTCTTTCAAGATGTTACAGGCGTTTGCCGCTCGTTAAAATGAGAGGTTACGGACCGAGGCCTTCAGGTCTCGTTAGATAAGAGGTTTAGCTCAAAGGCCACGCGCGATCCTGGCACCAGTAGCAGGGAGAGGCAGACGGGATTTTGGAGGCACGGGAGCGCCACGGTCCACCCCCTCCTCGCCTCGGTGAGCCCCGCGAAACGACGCTGCTCCCCGGGAGCTGCCCACGCTGCTGAAGGCCATCCCCACCTCGGGACCGCTGGCGTCCCCTCCGTGCCACCAAGGCGGCAAAGGAGCCTCTTCCCTCCGCAGCAGAGCCCCCACGTAGGTCAGTCACCATGAACCGCAGGTCTCTCCTCGCCTCGTCCCCCATGTCCCCGGACGGGGGCTGGCACGGCCCTTTCTGCCTCCCCACGGTACCTCCATGATTTTCCATCACTCTGGCACAAAGTCATTAAAGGGCAGAGCTATCGTTAGGGCATCTCCATCACACAGGGAGCACTGCAAGGCCACTAACGATCGAGACAGGGAACATTGGACTTCCCTTAGCTGCTGCTGCGCTAGCCCATAAATAACCCCGTCTCCAAAAAAAAAAAAAATTAAAAAAAAAACAACAACTCATCGGGCTGTGTTTTGGCAAAGCCAGAGGCGAGGTGTTTGGAGGAGCCTCTGCCCCGCTGCTCCCAGGTCAAAGCTTGGAACCAGGAACCGACCCTCGATCTTTCAAGCAAAGGTGCCTTTCTCTGACAAACGAGCATTAACTGGCTAATGATTACAGAGACGCAGCTCCCCAGGAGCCAGCCCGAGAGCCGCATCTCAGAGACGCCGAACGGCCAAGGTTTGGCTATGGGCCGGATCCTGAGCCAGCGCGAAGTGGCGCAGAACGGCTGGCTGAGCAGCCCAGGATCAGCCTCTCCGGCTGCAAAGGCGTCAGGAGCGGCCCCACAGTGGAAATAACAAAAAGGATATTGCTTTAAAGCGCAAGATTGCCGACATCCCCCTGCACGTCCCCATCCTCACGCCTCCCCGACCAACACGGGCTGCACGGGGGGCCCAGGTGTGTGTTGAGCCGCCGGGTGCTGAGGGGGGGGTCTCCAAGTCTGGCAGGGCAGCTTCCCACCATTAATGGCCGGACCTTGGGTGGGTTTGTCACGACTCGGTTCTCCCCCCGGTCACTGCTGGCAGTGGGCATCTCCTCGCTGAGAGGAGAGCAACGAAGCCCTCCAGCTCGCCCGTGCCGCACGCCTCCTCCTCTGGGGAGCACCAGCAGGGCAGGAGGGAGAAAAACCGAGTCTTTCGTTGCCACCTTCCCGCAGCTCAGTCTGCGTACAGCACTGCTGGGCGCGCGTCGTCCTGTCCCTGTCCCTGCT
>NW_010563359.1:0-233 GCF_000687285.1 Phaethon lepturus | reverse complement strand
AGCAGCCACATCATGTCCCTTCCTTTGCGTGTCTCCTGCGGAGCCAGGAGGACGGGCGAGCCAGTGGCACACACCGGGTCGCACAACCCACTCCCCACCACCTACGACCTTTACTGCTGCTCGACGGCCTTGGGACCGGGATAGAACTGGGACCAGGAGCAGAACCAGGACCACAGTCACCTCCTGGCCCCACGTCCAGGGGGCTGAGCCCTGGCACACCACAGGGGCGAGGA
>NW_010563358.1:21686-24088 GCF_000687285.1 Phaethon lepturus | reverse complement strand
GGAACGCTGGCTCTTCATAATCGTTTTGCTTTTGTTTGCACAGGCAACCTGGAGTCTGTCGGAAAAACTGGTTCGAGGCCACTGAGTCTTCCGCGCAAACGGCGAGCGTAAGAGCCCTTGCCTTCACACAGGGAAAGGCTGGTACTAAAAGGAAATTAAGATGTAAACGGGATTCTCCGGGCTGGAGACGAGCGGCACCGTGTTGTAAATAAATTGCTTCTCATTCGTGTGCTGCTAATAAAACTTAAGAGCCTTGCCCAGCCCTCCGTTGCAGCCATCCTTCGCCCCTCCGGAGCGTTTCGGGGCGGCTGGGAAGGGCGGGCGGTGGGACGGGACCTCTGGAGGTCGCCCAGTCCGGCCCTCCGGCTCAAAGCGGGGTCGCAGCTTTTAACTCCTGTGCGTGAAGAATGACGTCATGAATTGGCAGGGTTAGGTAGTGAACGATGGAAGTAAAAGCACGTTCAAATGGCAGTTACCTTTCATTATTTGCAGTCTGCGACTTCTGGCATTTATTTCTACGTCATGTATGAAATACAACTGCTTGACAATCTTTTTCACTTTGGGGCTTTGGCTCCTGGTGTCCGAGACACTTGCAAGGATGTGTTTGTTGGTTTCAAACCTGTTCTTTCTAAATTCGACTTTAGAAGTGGAAATATTTTTTTTGGCTATCACTTTCAACTAAAGTTTTCTTTTTATTTCATGTGCAAGCATGGCCAAATTTAATGCCTGTTTATTCCCTGTGGGTTACAAATAAAACGGTAAAAACAAAAGTGTAGATAATGGTGCAGTTAAGGGTTTGAGCTGGCAAACACAAATATAAGAGCTCAGGTTCTATGTTCTCATTTTTCTCCAGCACAGGTCCTCCGTTTTCTATGCTACTTTTATATATAGTTAGCCGGCTTCGCTCTCGTTACAACTGAAGTCTTGACTCTACCCATCCCCCACATGGTAGTGGGAGTTACATCATATTAATGATTTGTGCATATTTTGTATTATTTTTACATATAATACATCATCTTCAAACTTAGGCACGCAGCTGTATCATTTCCAGTGATCGCCCAACCATGCTGTTTTCGGGACACTGCTCTATTATGGTTTTGCTAATGCCTTGGTTATGTGATGCAATCTTCACGAAGGGACATGAACTTTTAGACGTATGGGGGTAAGGCCGCTGCCTCAAAAGTTAACGCAAGGGGGCAGAATAGCATTAATTGTTGTGTTCCCTGACGTCAGACGACTTCTTTTGAATAGTAAGTGTTCTCTTCGTTTATTATTTGCTTGGAACTTCCCAGTCTTCTCCCCGGAAAAAAGTTACCTTAATTCCCCAGAGCTTTGGTAACTTAGGGGTATGTTGCAATAAAAATTATATTTTTTAATTTTACCATTTTTTCCTGGTTACATAATTTATGCAAATTTTATGTTCTGTAAAAAGCTGCAGTTACAGCTTTTAAAAATTAGTAACTATAGCTAGTCTTGAAAGTGCTACCTTTGTAACTACAAAACTGTTAAAAAACTCAAGAAGTCCATAAGTAATTAATTTACAGTAAATGTAACTTTAAAGTGTGTCTTCTAGTAGGTCCAGAAAAAAAAAAATCTAAAACCCACCAAAAATTCAGAAATGAAGAAGTTAAACCAATGCTTGTGCTAATGATGACTTCTCTCTAGGTTCCCAATGTCCAGACACACATAAAATTTTATCTGATCAGCCAATGTCAGTCCTAACACAGTGTGGTGAATTATCGTGTTCAGACACATAACCGTAACTCTCAACACCATCTTTGTTACAGGGAATTGGAAACTCCATGCCTATATCCACAGGTATCTAGTGTTAGCTTAGTGAAGAGGAAATAGAAAGTCACCGAGTTCTGTGGATTACAGAAAAGCATGTAAGAGTTTTTGGTCACAGTTACAGTAGGAGTAGGCTAAAGTGCTTGACCTTCAAAGACGTAACCATTATGCTTTAACTACAGTAAATCTAAGAAATGGTTAAGCGCTGGGGAATAGCTAAACCAACAAGAACAATAGAAAACACAGGTCATGCATGGCTGATCAGGAATTGTTAGCTGTGTTTCGCTGCGTTTTGGTACTGGAGCGTGTATGAAAACAATCCAGCAACACTACAAAAAAGAACTACAGAATCAAGAAAACACTAGACAAAAACCACAGGTTCACTAGTGGTTTGATTCCAAGAATGCCTTCAAGAGAGTTCATTAAGGGCTAAGCTGTGGCTGGAAAGGGGATTGGAAGCATCTGCAAACCAAAAAAAAATGTACTTTACTTATTGTTTCTTACTGACAAACAGATATTTTGCATTTGTTCTTGAACTGGATCACTTCAAAGAAATAGCTGATTACAGTTCCCTACATACACACACTTCAGCTTAGGAACATAGAAGATCACAA
>NW_010563358.1:9480-21655 GCF_000687285.1 Phaethon lepturus | reverse complement strand
CCTGCTGAAAGGAGTCAAAGAATGAGACAGTAAGACATGTGGAATAAGGAGAAAAAATAATCTGGAAGTTGTAATGACTGTTTTCTAGCTTTTCATGTACATCAGTGCACACAAGGAAATGCACGCAACCAACCTTCATTACAAAGTTTTTGTTTATTTTTTAATATGGAATTTGTATATATCCCACTGGGGGAAAATTAAACAACCTGATGATAAATTATGAATAATTACACTGTTTATTACACAAATGTGACTGGCTCGCTCTGCTAGTCATTCTCTTGCAGATCCATTTCCAATATTCCAGATCTCTGATCTACTTTCGACAAATGATTTTTGAAAATTCCAAACTGATAGAAAACCGTACTACTGGTTAGAGAGGTCTGAGGTCCAGATACTTATCATAAAGTGGGAACAACAGTACTTGACCAATGTCAAGGAGGAGTTCTTGGGATAGGCATACATATATGCTTAACAATCACATATACATTGTGTTTATATATTTAACTGTTACCTTTCCTTTAAGGCACTAGTGATATTCACAACGCTATTCATTCTATATTACTGGCACAAAACCAAGGAAACAACATACCTCAAATTCCGTAAAACATCAAGTCCATCCTGCATAATCTGTAGCATGAAGTCACCCTTCCTGTAATGATACAAAGCAGGAACACTCTTGCTCATGTTACAGCACAAATAGAAAAGCAAAGACTCGTATTCAAATATTGGAGGAAGGCCCAAACATCCTGCCATTTTTTGACCTGTGGCAATGCTGATTAAGTGGCCAAGAATGTGGGCTACCCGGCTGTCAGCTGATCTTTTGGATCAGTAGCAGATAACATCACTCTCACAGCTCAAAGCTATCTTTTGTGCTATCAAGTAGTTGGACAAGAATGATTTTCACTAGCCCACTCCATCTTGTTCTAGCGCTCAGACAGACAAGCTTCGTGAATCTTTCAATGACGCTACTGTTTAAATGTGATGAAAAAGTAATTTTCTTTGCAGGACAGGGGCACATTTTCTTAGTTAAGTACAGGCAATAAGCGAAAGTAAGATGTGCTTTGTTAGAAGACACACAATGATTCCAACTCTCTGTTTTTATCAAAGCTACTTCTCTGCTACAGTGAAATTCCAGAGCCAATCCTTGGTCAGGAGGACCACACAAGAAAAATCACATAATCTCTGTAAATCGAGGGAGAATATGCCAAACCTAATTTTTTTTTTTTTTTTTTTACCATTTGTTCCTCTTTGTTCCTAAATACACAGCAACATCTTCTTTGCCAATATTCACTTATCTGTAGGTAGCTTTATCTTCTCACCCAGAATTTTACTGATAGTCTTCACCTTTTCATTGCTGATTTTTCATCAAAAGCTTCAAAAAGAAAAAAAGTGAGCTTATCTATGTGCCAGGATTTATTGATTGGATTATACTCAATTATATTCTATTTCATAATGTTTAATACATCTGTAGCCGTGGGTGTTGTAAAGGTTTCATTTGTTACTGAAGGGCTATTTCAGTGATAAATGTAGTGTTCTGAATAAATCTTCTAGTGTTTATTCAAAAAAGTCAAGTGTGCCCCCCCCCCCCTTTTTTTTGAGAGAGAGGTGGGGTGAGGACATAGTAGTGTCCTTAAAAGATCCTGTCCACCCATACCCCATCTTTCCCTGCCTCTGAGGAACAGCGGAGAACTCCTTGGAATCTAAGGTAAATTTAAACCATCTGCAAAATTTACTGCATACAAAATGTTCCATCTTCAGTAGAGGCTCATCGTCTTTCCTGCTTATTGCTGCTGGGGCTTGCTGGCACTGGAATCGATCCCTAATCATTCATTTGGCACTGAGCTGCACTAATCACAACTGTGGCTGCTCCCTATCAGATACTGTCATGTGTAATATGACTGCCTGCTTTTTCTTTTTTTTTTTGGTACTGATGATTTGTGCAAGCAATGATAACAATCCATTTTGTATGAAGGACACGTTGCCTTATTTACTTGATCATTCTGAAGTTTGGTGGTAATGAAAACCAAAGTCCTCTTTGTTTCCAACTGTTAAAAAGCAACATGTTGCATGATAGCTGAGGAAATTCTACATGGCTACTCCTCGCCTTGATATTAAACCATAGTTGGGACTTGAGAGAGAAAAGACATTCAGATCTTTAAGAGTATTTAAAAGACTGGAGAGAAGCAATCTTTAATCAGAAATTGTTGAAATAGAAGTGGGAAAAAGGTCTGAAGTATCCAAGGAAAACAGTGAGAGACCTTTAAGATCTGAATGCCAGGAAGGGAGCAAAGAGCAACAGCTGGCACTGTACAGAGATGGTTACTGGTAGTTCAAGCCCAAGGGTAAATAGCTGCATTGTGGAAGAATATCTATTTCGTAATCTCACACTTTGCTATAGTAAGCTGGGTAAGACAGAGTGTAGCCTATGCAGATAGAAGCTTGTAAACTCATAAAAAGTTTAACTTCTGCTTGAAGTTTTTGACTCCATGATCAACATCATAGTCTCCTACCCACACATGTGATTTGTATGGACAAGGAAGAGCATGTATCTCATACCAGGTTGCGTTTGATGCATGTTGATGTCTGCAAGCCAAATCCTGTCCTGTCTTCGATCATCAGCATTTTATTGTAAATCTATTGTGTTTAACAATACTACAAGGACTTAAAACCATTGTGGCTTTTAACTATGCTCTTAGAAGTATTTTATGACTGTATAGTATATGTGAGAAGCAGACCTCTTCAAACTTGAACTTTGTCAGGGAACAGAAAGGGTCAGCTGCTGCCTACGGGGTGGAGAGCCCGGAGCTGAGTGCAGTAACACCTCCCAGCAGGAGAAGCATCGGCGGTCTGATCCACCAGCCCCCGCAAGGTCAGCAGGGCAGGCTGGGAGAGCATGGCTAGGTTCAAGAAAAGCTCCAGATCATCAGGCAAGATCATGGTGATGAGACAGGTAAGAAAGCCAGGAAGACAATCTACAGGTCAGGATTAGGATTGTGTTTGGTGATTACCAAATAGGACCACAGTGATAAGAAAGGTCCAAGGTCAAGCCCAGAAGTCAACCCTTAGGTTGGGGCCTGGGTCAGCAGGGTCTGTGGCCAGACACATGGAGACCAGTGTTCCTACAAGCATAGCTCCAGCAGAGACCGAAGGCCCCAGGGTGAGATGAAATAGGGCTCCTGGGGCAACTGGGCAGACAGTGTGGGTGGAGGCTCCATGTGAGGCTCATCAGGGCCATTAAGGCTTATTACTGCACTCGGTGCCATCTCACTTTTCGCCTTTGCATCTTCTAGTATATTACATGGCTTTTAATATTTTTTCTAGCTTCCCATACCTTGTAAAGAAAAGTGTCTATCTTCACTATTCTTTTACTACTTATTCTTAGCGTCTCCCAAAATGCCTATGTCCTTAGCTATGTCTGGCAACAATATCAGGAGGTACATAAAGGACACGAGAGCAAAATAGTTCAAATACCTAATACTGTTAAACAAACACCTACTTATGCCAACTGAGAGTGTATAACCTTCAGATTTGTGTATGGCTGAATAGGATTGGTCAGGAGCAGAAAGAAACAGAAACACAGGATTGATCAAATGCAAATACTTGCAAATATTCATATATTCAGTCTTCAAAGTCTGTACAAATACAGACTGTAATATCATCTTTGTCACTCGTTGCTTTGATCTTGTCATTCATCTGGGTTAACATCCTTTTCTATTACAAATTTAGGCTTAATTTCATTGTCTTCAAAGTTCTGCACTGTTCTACCTCTCCCTACTCATTTGAACTTCAAGTTGCTATTCTTTCTATTCAGTGCTTCTATAATCAACCGTGTCAAGGAATGAGACCAGAAGAATCAAAATTTAGGAGATAGGCACTGTAAAGTAAGCTAACTTCTGAGTCTTCCAAGACAGAGTAATTGTTCCAAAATAAATTAACATTTATTACGTAATAGAAGGAACACACACTGAGTTATAGCAGCAGAGTTACAGCATTAGATTTTTTTCTGCTAAAAATCTTCCAGTCCATGCCTCTCTGTAGAAAAACCCTTTTCCAGAGTGGGTTTCTCTGCAGGCTCCCATCAAATGGAAAATTCTTTTTAGTAATAATCCCTAGAAATACTTGACAAAAGTTTGGTTTTCAGATGTCTTCATATAAGGCAGAGGACTGAAGCAGACAACTGGAATAGTAATGACTGATGCCATCAGTGCTAACATGGACTGATCACGTCTGCGAGAGCCCTTCAGATGATGTGTTCAGTTAGGAGAATGTATTTCTGACATCTTGGGTTCATTCCACCAAAAATGCACAGGAGCAAAAGCCAGTTGAAAAGCCATATTCAATATAAGGTTAGTTTTCTTTCTGCCTGTAGACTTCCCTTGAGTTTGTTCAGTCACATATATTTTTCTTCAATAACTCTGAATTAGCATCAGATGATAGTAGCTGTGCTTTGACATGAGATTACGTTTTTTCAAAAGTTCATTAACAGCTAATTAGGAGTTTGTGAAACAGAAGAAGTTAAATATTCCGCCTCTTGGTTTCTCTTTGTGGGTCTTAAAAACAGTCATTGATGGGTGGAATTAGAGTTCCTTCTGCCTCTTCATTACTAACTCTTCTTTAGCAACGTAGCATTCAAGTTGTCACAGCACCTCTAGACCACTTCGTACTATGACTTCGATGTAATTGTCATATGAGATTCATGAGATGTTATTAAATTGGATCCTATTGGAACATGAAGTTCAGATTTTTTTTCCTACAGTTGTAGTTGAATGGAAGGAAGTGCACTTTATATCTTGTACTTGTCTTTCAAGAAAAAAATTGATTTTTTTTCCCCGTGAAGTCTACTTTAACAGAAATTTATACTGTTGCAAAACACTGCGATACCATCTCATCAGAGGCAATTCTGAGCAGTAGTCAGTGATGCAGAATCCATCAAAGAGGCAGCATATGTGCATTGATGTAAGTACAACCTCTCACACCACCACCTGTGCTGACTGCAGGTTTTCGCCTTAATATGTTAAAAAGTTGTTGATAAGTAAATTATATGTTATATTGATGACAACTCTAAATTACGCAGTGTGTGTTAGTAATTTGTAGGATTTATTTTCTTATTTGGAAGTGTTTGAATATTTTTTTGATAAATGGTAATAGTGGGTTGGAGAGGTACTACAAAGTTGAAAGGTTCATATGTAAAATCTACTTCACTTATTTAATATTTTTTCTGATTATTTTCTTTTTTTAATATTTCTGCTTTTTTAGAAAGGGGAGGAATATATTTCGATATACTTATGATTGAATTCTTGTTGGTGTTCGCTTGTGCAGAATGATGAAGAGGCGTGAAAGTTAAATGTGCTTCATACCATCATTTTTTCCTCTTGATTGCTTTCATACCAACAACAGATGTCCAGTGAAGGGACACAAATATTTCCCTTTAGCAAGTCATTCCACTGAAAATAATGGGAGCTTATTTAAATAGTGTGGCCCTGCGGAGACAAAGCAGGGAGCAAGCACAGGAGAGAATAAGAGCAGAAACATATTCAATCAAATAATTACTTTATTTGCATGCGGTGAAATTTTTTAGCAAGTTACACATAATAAAATTAGTAGGAATTCAACTACCCATTGATTTGTCAAAGGCATCAGGAATAATAACTTGAAATTTGTTATGGCCATGAATGCTATTGATTCTCCTGCTCTGTGCACTATTGTGCTAAAAAAAATCAATTATTTAATAATTGATTTTAAACTAACAGTTAAATTATTTTATTAAGTCTAAATTAAGAATTATGATGGATACAAATGTATGTACTAAAACATAATGCTGAAATGGATTCCTCTCACAAGTTTAAACAACCATTCTGATGAGACAAGAATGATTACCAAAATAGAATCATGATAAATAAAAGTCAGCAAGGCTTTGCAGATGTGGTGAATCATTACATATTACTTTGCTTTTCAAAATGAGTGCTAATCCTGCTGTTGCTTATTGTGCAGAACTTCGATTAAAGTTAATGGGAATTCTATGCACAGGAAGGTTGCATTGTGGTAGATCTGTTTTTTTTACCCTCACACAAGTCTTAATGGGAATTACAGGTGTGTTTTGGGGCAAAACCACTACCCATATAAAAACCAAAGTCAAGCCGCGTTGCAGCTCTCAAAAAGATGAATCTCTGTGGAAAATGAGACAATGTTGTTTTCTCCTTTCTCCTCTGCAGTGATCAGATGCAAGCATTGCTGAGGAAAATTTTCATGTTGAGGAACTGACCAGTCATTATCTGAAGCTATAAACTAAGGGTATGTTGTTTCCAGAGAGACAGATGTAAAATCAGAGACAATAAGTTTTCATCACAATTCCTTATTTTTATTACAGTACAAAAAAGGAAAATATATTAAAAGAATACTACTAAAAATCAGGTACCGTCAAGTTATAACACACCTAGATTAAAATGCTTCTATAACCTCAGCCTATACCTCTGCCAAATTCGAAGGTTCGGGTGCAAACAATGATTTGACAGAGCTCTTCAGAATATAATTGAATGAATTACGTACAATAATATTTGTGGTCACAAGCATTGCAGATAGAAGTTTCCTAGATTAGCATTTCTCCCTTCTGAGCACCAAACACTTTGGAGTAATTTGTAACATAGCTGGGAGTAACTGCTTCTGTCTACTTCTTGTCTATCAAATCTCTGTAATGCCTCAAAACCAGGGATACACAACTTCAGGAACAGAGTAACAGGAAAATCTCAAAGGAAGAAACCAAAACATTTTTGCTTGTGTGATCACACTAGTAGAACAACCCGCCTGTGCCTGATTTGCCTGCCATAACACTTTCACCAGTAGTACTGTTCCTGTTTGATCAAGTCCTGCTCCCAGTGAAATCAGTAGTAACAGCTCAGCTCCCTCAGCTCTTAGGCTGCATTTCAGGGTAGTAAGCACCATCTTAACCCTGTGACAGCTCCCGTTGTCCATACTGACTTTGCTATGCAGCTGTGCAGAGATGAGGCAAAGATGGAGACGAAAGGCCAGGCCGAGGCCTATTTGGTCTCTTCGTACAGAGGAGAACACGAAGGGCTTCTGAAAGCTGTGGGTTCACCATCATGACTTACGGGAGCTACCCCATTTTGGTGACTGAGAAGCTACTCGAAGCAGATGACCAGCATGCTCCGGCCCAACAATGCCAAGGTGAGAGTAAGGAGCAATATACGGCCCAGTTACACACACGAAAAGGCATGGCTCTGTCCTAAGCCCATTCCCCAAACCGTGGACATCCACCAGTGGATGATGGTGGCAATATTAATTCAAAAGCATCTTTGTGTCATAGCTCACTGTCAAAAGGCCATGGTTCTTGTTGATGTCTTCCTTAGCACACCTTTATTTTAGTGTCTGTCTCTGTCCTATCTTTCTGCATTCCCTCCTTGGATTGTCTCTCCTGCCCTGTGAAAGCAGTAGGCCAAGCTGTCTGCTGCCACAGGTCTAGTACTTCCCTCCTTGGATTGTCTCTCCTGCCCTGTGAAAGCAGTAGGCCAAGCTGTCTGCTGCCACAGTTCTAGGAAATGCGCCAGTTAATGCTGTAGGTCCCTGACCGCGCTGAAAAATTGTTCTTCTATCCTCCATTTTGATAAACATTCATTAGTCCTGGATTTTTATTCCCATCAAGTTTGGACAGCAGAAGAAACCCTCCCTGCTGACTAGTATTTGTTGTCTCCCATCTACAGAAAAAGTATTTTGTAAGGTGTTGGAGAAAGTCAGTGTGTGGCGTTTCATGTGTGCCTTTTACTTACAGTAGGGATTCTTTTAGGAGAGATGTTTCTCCTTTGATCCCGCTTGAGTGTCTCCCAGGATAAATGTCCCTAGGACAGCATCTCCTAGTATGAATGACACCAGTCCGCACCCTCTGGGCACTTCACAACTCCATCTCATCCAATTGCTTCCCAGTGGCGCTCACTCTGAACTTGCTGCAGATGTGAAGGAAATCCCTGCAAAAATAGAAAGCAAACACTGGGTGCAAATCTGGAAATGCCTGTGTCATGGCCCATAATGCATGCCTGGAAGGCTTGTAGGAAGTGATCCTGTATGGAAAGAGGGTACTTGAGAAACAGAAGCCATAAATGTTCCATTCTGACTGACAAAAAGCATCACATCCAAAAAGGAACCACTAGCCTTGCTTATATAGGCATAGCTTTGTATTTTTGCACACTAGCTTGAAAACACAAGGAAGTAGCACTGAGGCTTTGCACTGGCCTCCCCCTTGGTAGAAGGTGGATTGAGGATAAGAGATAGACAAGTGGACAGCAGTGGAGACTGGCTTGGACCAGTGGTCCACAGATAAGGCTGGCTGGAAGCATCCTGGGCTTAAATACAAGAGGTCACAAGGCAGACTCAGAAGGCAAATGTCTGGTGACCCCAGACTCTGTTACTCTATTGCTACTTTGAGCAGAAAACATATTTGTAAAAAGTGAATATCCAGCAATGGCCAGGGCCAAAGTGAAGGAGTGTGGATGCTAGCTAGTGTGATGGTTCAGGTCAGGACTGTTGGGCTCCCTGGTCAGCAGATGCTGTACCTTCTTATCTCTGCTTTCTCTTGTCTTGCTTCAACCTCAGAGTTGTGCAGCTGAACCTCTGAAGATACCATGCTATGGTCTGTTCTGGCTGTTTTGGAATTAGGACTCCCAGAAAGAAATTCAGTGGGTCCTATTTTCCATCCTTCAGCAACATCCATGAGGGTTTGGAGAAGAGCTTCACCAAAAGAGTTCTTGTCTTATTCATCAGTATCTGATGGAAAGCAAGGAAAGCATGGCTAAAGACATGCCCCTAACTAGTCTTACAAAGAGTAGGTCCTCTGCCTGGCAGGACTGAGGCTGCTGGTGGCTCTGCATAATGGTGTATGCTCAAGGGCAGGTTGTGTAAACCTTGAGCTAAGGAGGATGTCTGGGGAGACTCAGATGAATGCAGCGTGGGAAGTATTCCTGCAGCTGCAACAGAGTGGATTTGTGGTACTGTGGATTATGCTCCCTGTTAGCTGGGATGATCTGGAAGCTTTTTGCATTATTCTTTCACCAGTTTGGGGAATAATAGTCTGAAAATGGTTGTGAAGTTATTCGGCATGAGTGGCCTGTACAGTGCATTTGACCTTAAGGCTGTCTCTGAAGATGCTTTTACAAGATAGCACAGTGGTAGCTGTTAAAGATATAAAAAGGAAATAGCTGGTTTTATTCTTCTCTTTTTCTAGATCCAGTTTTGAACTTTGTATGTTTGGTTCTGTTAACAGTCACTAAGTGCACTGGTAAAATAATAATTTTGATTTAAAATGAAATCTGATGGGAACTGGGAGGGATTGAAATGGTAAAGACGAATGACTTGTTAAATTAATCTAACTTCCATAGGCATGTCAATAGTTTTGTTAATATTAAAAGTAGTGATTGCACAAGAAGATAATGTAAACAATTTTACAGTTTTGTAGTGTTCATAATGCCTGAAACATGATTAAGTTAGAAAGCTGTCACTTTGCACATTGCAAAAAAGAAAGGACCAAGAATTACATATAAGTTGTCCTATCATGACTTAAGAGTATTTTTGCCCACTTAAGGTTACTTTCTCCAAAACCAATGCTTACATCTTCAGTCACCCTAAGTTCTATATTGACCTTTATAAATACCAATTTGACATAAACATGCTGCAGCTTCTTTTATCTGTTGCAGCTCACATGGCCACAGAACTTTCTTCACTAATAGCAGAACACCAGCTGTATTAGTTATATACATCTTAGATAAATATAAGTTAAAATGTTCCTCACGTTCATTGAATATTTTAGGTTTTACCAAGAAACAAACATTTCTGGGCTGCTCCTGATGCCCTTGAGAATAATTTTTCTCCTTTTTCTTAATTCTCTGTGATTAAATTTCTATGAAGAGACTCTAGGAAATATGCAAAAGCAGGGGAAAGAAAGGAGGGGAAGGATAGCGAAGAAACAAAGAAAGGAAAGGTGTAGTTAAGAAGTAAAACAGCATGTAACAGAAGCACTAATGAAGTGGGAAGGCATGAAGAGGGAGAGGAATCAGAGACACAGAATAAAAGGTCCCAGCAAATGATGAAACAGTTGGGACTGACACGGAAAAGTGGAACTTGCCAGTAGCTAACATGAAAAGGATATTTGGAATAAGAATGGCCCACTTACTTAGGTTTCATGGTCCTTTCTGTTCAGCCCATTTGAAAAAAAATTACTGGAGGAGACCCCTCTGCCAAACACAAATGGAAGACACAGAAAGCCTTGATTATGTATGTATGTGTTATGTGATTGCTGATCTCAGCTGATGACATTTATCTTTATGAATACACTGAGGTTCTTAGGTGGGAAAAATCAGAAAACATATCAGTGGCATTCTCTTGGCTCTGCTCAGAGTGAAACGAAATGTCAGTGTCATCATAAAGATGAGCTTTCATGTGTAATATATGTGCAGTATTAGTTTTATGATGAATTACAGTCTATAAAATGCAAACTATTTTAAAGACTTCAAGAAATTGATGTTATGGATATTACTCATACACCAATAAAAGAGTTTGCAGAAGACTGATGCAATATTGAAAGAGATGTTTTCATGCATAGAATGTTAGAATGTTTTAGAATGCTGCAAATTGCGGGAAAATGGTGGTTTTTTCAGATGTTGCAATGAAGTGAATTGTAACTTTATCAAATGAAGAGGTCTGCTTTGTACTTTACACTGAGAGGATTCTCTGAGTTTACATGATGTCTAGAAACTATGTCATCCTTAGTAGCTGGCTTGCTTGAAAAAGACATTTAATGCTTCTCTGGGAAAATAAAATAAGTACCAAGGACCACCAACCTTAGTTGACACAGGACTCCTGGTGCACCCTCAAGGACCAGTTCTGGACAGATTCAAGTGGGAGAATGATGGATTAGTGTGACTGGTGATGTTTTCATCATCATTGAACAGAGAGAGGTTGGAGTGGGATTCAGCTGTGCAGAAGAGAGTAGGACATTGTTGCATAAGGAGAGCTCAGGGAGGAAAGAAGAGACTGATCAGTGTCAGTTGCTAACAAAAAAAAAGCAGATTTAGAGAAGACGTCAGTTTAGATTAGGAGAAAGTGTGCCAAAGCACCTGTAGATGTCAAGAGTCTTGCAAGTTAAACTCAAAGACATTTCTTTCCTGAACTTGAATTCCATTTTTTTCTGGTGCGCTGAGTCTGAAGGGTATAAACTTTATCTGCAAACCACTCTGTCACAGTGCATGACTGGAGGGTTTGGGAACGTGCAGATGCTGCAGTAAGGAAGGCTGGGGGGCTATCACTTTTTTAATAAAAAAAAAAGTATGCTAGACTGCTAGACAAGAAATCTGAAGTTCAAGAGTGTTAGTTTCAAACTAGAAATTCAAGAAACTATGAGAGGACTCAAAGCAGAGGAACTTTGCCTGAAGGCATGTGAAAGTGAGCAAATTACTCTATTTGCACCAGTTTAATGGATAATGAGGTTAATCTGTAACTGGAAAACTTACCCCATATTGCTGTGTACCTTGCTGCTGTGTATGTGCTTATGTACAGCTACAGAAAAAAAACATATTTATATGGGACTAATTAAGACAGATACATGTATACATGACGTGCACAGACATTCTTGGCAAGACCATTTGCTTCAGATCTGCTGGTAGAATGCAGATCTGATTTCATTTATACAAACTTTTCACTGCTTTTTAATAACAAATGAAGGATTATCTGTATGTGAGATAGATAACACTATACATTAAGTATACAGCTAAGATGTCACACATGCTGAGAGAAAATCGTTGTCAAAGCAAATGAGCATTTGGATGATACAATGATAAGAATAATGTAATTAAATTCATTTTCATACCACTGATTTTATCACCCCATTTTCCACACTGTTTCTTCTAGCCATATGCTTTGTTTCCATCCAAATCTACTCATTAAGGAACAGTGACTAACAAGTGACTAACATTTGTTACAGACAATGCTGAAGATCAGGTCCTGGGATTGTTGGAATAAGGATTAATTCATCTGAAGCAGGAACATAGTACGAAAGAAGAGAGGGAGAAGCTGGTATAAAATGGAAAAGCCCATGAACACAGCTGGGTAAAGAACTGGGGGGCTGAGGAGACAGATGATCAAAAGAATTTGGAAAAAAATTAAAGGGAAAATGAAA
>NW_010563358.1:0-9449 GCF_000687285.1 Phaethon lepturus | reverse complement strand
AGGGAAAGAGGAAAAAGGATAAGAAGGGGGAGAATGAAAAGGAGCCTGTTAGTGGTAGTTGGAGATAAAAGGGGAGAGGGAGGATAAGGCATAAAATGAGACAGAATATAATTATGCATACTTTTCTTTAAATGGCCATCTAGCCTCCAGCCCCATGGGCCAAGAGTCTGTTTCAGTTCGATTGGTGGAACAACCGAGTTGTGTATCACAGCTAAAATATTTAGCAACCGTGGTATGCTGAAAAGAGCGCCCAGTTTTCAGAGAGGGGCAAGGCAGGATGCAATGTTGGGCCGCTTAAAGGAGCAGGAACTCCAGTAGCACAACTCATCCTCAGGACCGGGACCGGGCTGGCAGGATTTCACATCCACTCCTCTGCCAGTGTGAAAGTGGCACTTGCAAAACCGAGGGCTCCTTTACTCTTTCCAGAAAGCTGAGACATGCATTTCACTGGTTTGCTTATCAGGCTCCACAGGACCGAGGTAGTTGGACCATCTGAATATGCGGTAAAGCTCTGGGTACCTGTTTGATTATAGCACTCTGCCAAACTGTCTTCACGGCTGCAGCCCTTCCTCCCACGTCTCTGCCTCCAACTGCACCCTTCGCTCTCTGCTGTGCTTTTGGCAGCGTGGTTCCTTCCCCTCCCTCCAAATTAGGCATTAAAAGGGGAGCCAAGGAGTCATTCTGCTGTCAGAACCAGGCTGGTTTTCATGAGACTTAGTTATTACTGTGCAGCATATTTACATAATCAAAGGAGCAGGGCAAGAGTTAGGATTAAGCCCTTTGCTGTTTGGCATTTTTACATGGAAAGGCACCAGAAAGACATGGACCTGTTGGAGCAGCTCCAGAGGAGGTCCACAAAAATGATCAGAGGGGCGGAACACCTCTCCTATAAAGACAAGCTGAAAGAGTTGGGGTTGTTCAGCCTGCAGGAGAGAAGGCTCCAGGGGAGACCTTATTGCAGCCTTCCAGTACTTAAAGGCAGCTTCTGAGAAAGATGGGGACAGACTTTTTAGCAGGGCCTGTTGTGATAGGACAAGGGGTAATGGTTTTAAGCTAAAGGAGGGTAGATTTAGACTAGATCTAAGGAAGGCATTTTTCACAATAAGGGTGGTAAAACACTGTCACAGGTTGCTCAGAGAGGTGCTAGATGCCCCATCCGTGGAGACTTTCAGGTTGGACGGGGCTGTGAGCAGCCTGCTGTAGTTGAAGATGTTCCTGCTGCTTGCCGGGGGATTGGACTAGATGACCTTAAAAGGTCCCTTCCAACCCAAAGATTCTGTGATTCTATGATTTTTAGGATTGGGTTCTTGGTGTTATACTTAACCTGTCAACATACAAGGGGTTTTCTAATGGCTCTGTTTATACAAACTTCCATTCAAAATTTGGGAAGTCCTAAAGATCACAGATGAAACCTTCAGCTCCATGCTTAGATGAAGAGAACTGTCTTTATCCTCTTGCTATGCTGGCACTTGAGAAGAGCTTCATACATTCCTGTAGGAATAGCTGGTCAGGGAGGGAACAACCACCACACCAAAAGAGGACTGACCTCTCCAACTGAGATCTTTTCTGGGAACAGACCTCAGAAGAGCCTCTATGACATGCACCTTCTTTTTGTGTAAAATATTCTCAGGTCAGAAACTGAAAATAGTTTATTTTCTCCTGTTCTGCTCTCTGAGAGACAAGACACCATTGTCAGAAATGTTCAAAGGATTGGTCTACAGTCACGATGACTCACAGCATTGAACCACTCTTCATGATAGGGATAATAAGATTTTACATTTTGAGGCCTGTTTTCCACTTCAATCAACATCAACAGTCTTTGGATCTATTTTTCTTTCAACATATCTGTTACTGTTACAGTACATTATTTTTATAGTATGTGGGGGATCTTAGCGCCTGGTGCTACCATGTAAATCACATGCATGGGAATGTGCAATACCTTTCATCTTTATAGGTGTGTATAATTTATCATAGGACTAAGCCTGCTAAACAGTGAGGTCATAGCATGTCCTGGCCTCTCGGTCCCTCAGCAGCAAACCAGGGTGCAATGTAACACCATTTCTGCCTACACAGGGTTTCCTTATTTTGAAAAGTGCACCGAAGCCAGTGGTTGATTATGGCCAGGATTTACATGACAGTACAGGATGATGCACATGCTCATGAGACCAGCAGTTTAGACATAACCAGAAAGACCAATTTCCATCTTTTTCTACAAAAGCCCACTTTGTGTAAGGCTATATTAACTTTCTTTCAGGCTATAAGGCTGTAGCTTTAAGGCTATGTTAACTTTGCTTTTTCATTAGCTTGCTTTCCCCCATGCCCTGTCATGTCATTTTTCCCCCTCCTTTCTTCACTTCTTGTAGCTGTGATTCTGTCTCGTCTAAGAAAAGGTTTCTAATAACATCCCAATATTTCCTCCATGAGCTCAACTCCATTTGGCTTAGAACCCAAGTGCCAGCAGGCCAGTACTGACATTTTTAACGCTAATTCAGATTCATCTCCTCTGAACCTCTTCTGAACACACTTGTAAGGTGGGAGTTTGAAAGGTCACTCAAGCCTGATGCTAATGGGATATTCACATTCTGTTAGTACACAGTGTGTACATTACATAGTAAGCTGGTCATGGTTTGGAACTAAGAGAAAACCACAGCAAAAAGGTTGAAGCCACCTATTGTCCTGAACGAGAGATTGATAATACTGTTTTTTTCTACACATTTGTGGAGGTATCATCATTTACCCAAGTCTATATATCTAGTATTCACTTACATAAGTAGATAGTTATAGCATCTGACTTGGCATGCACCTCTTTTGATATATATTTTGGAAAAATAAGTATATCACTGCAGGTGGGGGAAAATCCAGTTTAGCCAACAAAGATCCAGGTTGAGTTCTTTCAGCTATTGGAAAAATAATTAAAAGCTGAAGTTGTTCTTCTTCTTTTCCTGCTACCAAGAGGAAAACTAATAAAAGAATGATCATAGGGTATGTGATATGCCAGTTAGATGTCTGCATTTAAGAAAGTCTGCGTCTAAAGCACTTTTATGGACATTTTGGCTATTATGCCAATTGGTCCTCTGTTTCACTTTCTTTTAAAATAACATGAAGAAAACAAAGACAACACAGAATGTTAACTTGCTGTCAGAGCCAAGTCTAATCTTTGGTTTTAAACACAACCTCTCAGGGGACTTCAAAGAAAGATTTACACAGTCATCTAGAGAAACAATTAAATTGAGCCACAGAAAGGGAATCCTCACATCTGGAATTCATGTATTTATCAGTATTTCATGTTTAGACATTCTGTAGAGCAAGGATTAGAACCCAAATTTGCTTTAGGGTAAAAGGATATCCTAACAACTAGCCTATCAAATGATCCTTTTCTGTTTTCTTTCTGTTTTGTTGTTTTCTTTTTTTTTTTCTTTTTTGGGGCTTTTTGGTTGGTTGGTTGGTTTTTTGGGGAGTTGTTTTGTTGGGTTTTTTTCCTAATGAGTATTTTAGTATTCCAGGGGAAATGAATCAGTTTTACCAGAGGGATTTAGGGAATTTACTTTTATTCTAGAAAATGTTGACAGTAGACATTTCAACAATTTATTAATTTTCCCCAAATAACAATGACTGTTCCATAAACAGAGTATTTTAAACAAAAACTGTTTTGGTGTTTGATTCTTTCCAACAGCTTCCTTACTTGTAAAGTCAGCATGGCTATGTTGTTGTATTTTTAAGACCATAAACACACATTGTTCTTCTTCAAGAAGCAGAGTAGAAAATTATTCCTTCTACTTCAGTCATTAAAATAATGTTGAAAATGACTCACACATTTCAAATTCAGATTTCTGGGGATTTATATTTGTTTTGTAGGAAGTGCAAAACAAGCCTTAATAGACATACAGAATGTGACAAAAGAGTTCAGACCTGTCACTGAATCATTTTATGGTGAGAGAAAATGGTAAAAAGGTTACATGGTAAAGAAATAAATCCCTTTTGTGGAAGAAGATGTAGAGTGTCTTGTCCCCCAAAATCTACAGCTGGCACTTACTGTAATGCCAAAGGCATATACAAAGGCAAGCACTTCCAGTGATCTGTTTTGCCACTGTTCTGTGGTAAGAAAACATGAAAGAGGAAATCATGGGCTATTCAGAGTGTGTAGAGAGCTTGCCTGGAAGCTGATCTCTCTGTTCCAATGTGTTTCAGAGGAGAATTGAGGCAACATCTGCATTCCCAGATATGGTAAAATAATTTAAAAGCTGTTTGGGTTTTAGTCCGCTGCCTTTAAAACATGCCATGTCTTGAATGGAATAAAACATTGGAGAAATATTTTTTTTATTGAAGCTATTTTTAGTACAGAAGATGGGATTACATCTTTCCTTTTTCTCCTCCTAGCATCTTACGGTTACTGTAGCTGCTTCAGGCAGCTACCAGCTTAGCTGGCTTCTGCCCCAGCCATCATGGAAGGAGTGCAAGCAAAGCTGCTATCAGTCAAGAAGGCATGTGCAAAGGTTAGTCTGGGCCTCTGTGTATTAAGTAATAACAAGGAAATTGTTTCCCTTTAAATTATTAAGACTGATTCTGTACACACTGTGACCCAATTTTCTCAAAAATGATGGGACTGGTGCAGGGGAGGAGAAAAAATGTAGAGCTATGTCTATTCAGAAGTTACTCTGAACGTTAGAAGATGTTTTGCATTCCCAAGTTCTGCAAATTCTCTTTGCAATATCAATAAAAAAAGGCAACCTTTGATATACTTTTTCAATAGAATTCTATTTGTAGTTAGGTAAAAAGAAATGCTTCTGGTGAGTTATGAATGCCAGCTATCTACTCAATAGGTGGACCATTTTGGCAGCTGTATGTGAATTAACTGGACTGCTTTATGTGTCTTTGCTGACTCAGTTCTGAAGCATGCCAAATTTCAGTAACAGGTAGCCAAATAATTCATCTGATTTTTCCATTCTTTTCATAATTAGGAAAAAATCTTCCTCTCGATGTATTGCCAATCTGCTTAAAAAATGGATATGAGGAAGTTAGATAGAAGTTATTTAGTCATAACTGAAAAGTAACAATAAACAAAATACTTGCACAGAGCAATTGCTTAGCAAAATTGATGCGACTGTACACATTTAAAATTGTACATGTAAATCATTTAGCAAGTTGTTTCATTTACTGCATCCAACCTCCTACCCAGGTCTCTCCTTGTTCCCAGATAAGCTTTCAAGAATAATAAATACCACCTAAAGGGTATATGCTTTAGAGCAAATAACCACTGCCAAATAATTTATCACATGTAACCACTGGTCTCCATCCTTAATTACTAGCATTTCATTCTACTACTCATTTAACAGAAGTCAAGCCTGATGCCTATTCTCTGTATAGTCTTTTTTCCAAGAGGTTCTTTTCATCATGTATTCAGAGTTTGAACCAGACTGTCCCTTTTTTTGTGATGAAAAGCATTTCTGTGGGACTTTGCCTATGGGACCCTGTGGCAGAGAGAATCCTATTTAATTCTTGGCATGGGACATATAAAAGAAGTCCTTGTTTGATTCAGGTTCAATAAACAATAGTTGGTACTTATTTGCATAGGGTAAGCTCTATGCTTAATTTCTGGATACTTCAGGTTTTGCCTGCTGTTCAGTATTTGTTGTACTATCTTTTTTATTTCTTTAATTTATTTAATGCAGCAATATTTGGATGCTGTTTTTCTGGGAACTGAAACAGAATGAATAGTCTGTCTCCTTGTGGTTTTGTTGAACTTTTTCAAGGTCATAACCGTTTACTAGGGCATGACTGCCTGTAAGAACCAAGTTACCAAGAATTCATTCAATTTTTTAAATGGTTTGGCTCTAAAAAACAGGGAGGAAAAGACCCATACATTTTCACTATGTTAATGGGAATCTAATTTATTTCACTAAGAGTACTGAATAACCAAAATATGATATTCTGCTCTCATCAAACAGATACAATTCCTCTGACATAAAGGACTTGTATAAGCAAATGTCTTCCAGCTTTTGGTGTCTATTAGGAAGGAAGTTTTAAATAGAACTGATAATTTTAAACAGTATTATAAATCAGCTTTGATTACACAGAACTATGAGATCTGTTCCTTTACTTGCAGTTTATTCTCTTAAAGTCAAATCCTCCTCTGGAATCATGGAATTGAAAATGAACAGGCGTGATCCTGACTATTTTCATTGCACTGATGGGTTTAGCTCGTGTTAACAGCTCTTTAAAACCAACATACGATGCTGAGAGCTAGACTCTACAGTGATCTGAGAACTACACATGGCTTAAGTTGGATATGGTTCCCAGGACAGATCTAGATAGGATCTGTAGCATCTAGGGAAGACTGTCTGTCAGCTCATCTAGGTGAGAAGAGGAAAGAACAACATGTCTTCTGCTTCTGCCTAGGCTACTTGGGTCTTGCCTTGACGTAACTGAGACAGCACCAATATTCAGGGAGACAGTGATTGACCCCACCTACTGCCCACCAGTACATGGCTACAGAACAAGAAGAACCACAGCATCAAGAGGTACCTGTAACATTCAAGGCCTGTTGGGGCTACTGCTGTTCTACTACCACTGATCCCTCATTCAGTGATCTAAATGTGCGACCTAACTTGCAGAATTAACCATGTGTTCTGTTTGGGGTTCAAAAGGGCTACTGACTACCCATGAGCCATTACATGCAGGCCAGGGCTCCCCAGCTGCCTGGGGAGTATACCTGTGCAGACGTTTTGCACCTATTTAGCAGTCTATATGTGAGTACAAATTTTCACAAGTGCAAGGACAGAACTGTCAAGATCCCAGTATTTTCATCTTTTGAAAGGACTAGAAAACTTCTCTTTAATGTAGAGGTGGCAATGTAGCCCTCATTCTGAGTGCCTTGCACAGGGAATAGTAAGACTCAAAATGTTGCCCAGTCTCTATGGTGGAGCTGTAGAGAAGAAGTGCACCTCTCAATTTTCCCCCCAAAGCAGCAAGATCTATAATCGGATAATGAAACGTGGTTTGTGAATCAAAACTAGTGTATTTCATTCAAAGTATATTATAAGATAAAGCTGTGTGAAAACTGGTTACACCATAATAAGCATGCTTTATGTTCAAAGCGGAGCTGCATTTCAATGAGCACTGAAGTTAGGTTAATGGATTGTTTCTCCGAATGTAGGTATTTCAAAAAATAAAGCAGTAGTTTTGTTACTTTTTTAAGGAAAACCATCTTGGCAATATATTTTTTTCATATAAATATAGAAAAAGGCAGTAGATGTGCAAAAGAATATATTAGAATTGAAGCAGTAGCATGTTTTAGTACCTACGGATAGATGAATTAATTTCCTTTTCATTTGTTTGTTTCTTTTACTATACCTTTCCTTAAGTAGCTTGAGGATATATCTGAAGTGGTTATTCCATATTTCCTCATCTATTCTCACCAATAAATTTTATAGCAAATATAGGTTTCTGCAGCTATAATGACTAAAGTAAGTTCACTGGCTGTGCTCACGAAGAATTGAAGTAAGTCCAGTATCTGTCTTTTCTTTATCACAATATACATACTGCAGATACTCATTTCAGAAAAGAAATAATTAAAATATGTTCCCAAGTAAAAGATTAAAAATGTGTAAGAAATTATATTAAAGTGGCTAAAATATTCCACAGAATTGCAAGAAAAATATGAATTGTGTTTTGTTTTGTTTTCTTAGACTGTAGGGAAGACATTATCCATAAAATCATAAGAAATAGAGCCAATATAACCTAGATTTATTCCTAACAGAAGACTATGTTAGGAAATTACAAGATAATCAAATCTCCGCTATAAGCAAATAGGAACATTCTACACACATTTTTCTGAAGAACCGAGGGGCAATATTGACAGCATAAGGTTTTACTGGGAAAATGAAAGCAAACCTCTAGAGGACTAGAAGAATTCAATGCTAACTGCTGTGAACAGTGAAAGTTTTCCTTAGAGAGGAAACACCAGTGAAAAATTATGATTAGCTGTTTCCAAATGTAAGTTCGAAAAAATAAATGCAGAAAGCAAAAGGAAGTAGTGTGGTAGTAGAAGGTTTCTTGAATGACTTATTGTCCAATTTTAAAATGCTGACAGAAATTAGTAGAGAATTCATATTCCGTATTGCCTACCTCTGCTGTTTATTGCTTACTTTTATAGCTACTTCCTTTACTTCCTTAAGTAGAGGAATTTATACCCTTCTACAATTTATAGATTTAGGTTTCCCCATTCCTATTTTTCATTCTTTAGAGACTCTGAAAATCCAACAGGCATTGTGGGCAGTCTCAGCATTGTATCAGGCACAATCGCATGGAGTGTTATTTGAAGTAGGAGCTGGAGCTTGGAGGGTGGACAGAGCTTGTTTGTATCCTGTCTGCAAAATAAATATATTTATACCATACAGGTGGCTGACATAGGCATTGCAACTGTTGTCTGCTAATTGCGGAGGGAGTCAGCGTCTGGCAACCTTGGCTATTTTTTGGGCAGCTTGAAGTGCATATTGCTCTGTTGAACTTCAGTGCCCGCAGTAAACCTGTAGGAAAAATAGGGCTTCTCCCAGTGTGCCTGGACTGCAGTTCAGGTAGATACCTGCTTCTGATGGTGGAGTCCATACTCAGAATCTGCAGCAGAGGAAAGAGTATTTATAGTTGATGACCCCACTATTAATTGATCCAAGCGCAAGTTTGCTGACCTTCAGGCATACACAGATCTTTTCCACTTACTCTGACTTTTGCCCTGTAGTGACTGTGGGATTCCTGGAGGCAAGATTCTGAGGAAAATTCCTTTGAGTTGATGTTTATTGACATTTGCTGTGAAATATCACACAAACAGGGTTTGATAGACACCTTTTTATAGATCTCGAATTAAAAAAAAAATACCACACTTAAAAATGCAATATTACACTTGTTATCCTATCCTAGTAAGCAGAGTTATACATATTGAAGATGCACATTCAGATTTTGGGTTGTAGGCCCAATGTCCTCTCCAGAACCCTGCCATATTAACTGGTATTCAACCGTATGTGCAGTGTACTAACTAAGAGCTGTGTTCTCTATTCACTTACTATTAAAGCAAAACTTTTAGTCAGCCATATCATGCTCTGTCTGAAGTCCATGGGAGCTGTGTGGAACAAGTCTCTAGGAACTGTGCAGAACAGTATCTAATCTAAAAAAAAGTCTGTAAAACATTTGCTAAAGTAACACCAATGATATGTAAGTTAATCTAAATGTTTGCATTACATGAGTTGTAAAATGCAACATTTACTTTCAGTACATCTTTAAATTGCTTTTCTTGACACACAATTTCTTGAAATTTTGTGCCAATGTTAGATAAAGATAACCAAAATATTCCTTTTTCTTCATGATTTTTATTTACTTTAGAGTACAGTGACTGCTAACCATTAGCTGCATGTTTATATAAATAAGTAGTTTAATAAGGTGATTATATTTTTAAGTCC
>NW_010563357.1:0-85660 GCF_000687285.1 Phaethon lepturus | reverse complement strand
CCCGCTGCTATAAACCTGGCGCTCCCGCTGGGGCAGGCAGGCCTGTGCCGCCCTGAGCCACCGCGCAGCATCGGGCCCTCCAGACGTGAGCCTCCCTCCACACGCCCAGTCACTATGTAGGCCTCGTTCATGATCTTAGTTTTATTAGATCTGTTAAACCTGTGGACGCTTTTAAATGGCCTTGAGTCACAGATTGTGTGCTCTCCTCATTACCTGAGATCTCCCACTGAGGGATTTCATTATGACCATAGTGATGTGGTCATCTCCACTTAATTGTGTTCAAATTAGTGAAACGAGTATGAAGTACGCGAAAGGTGTCAACCTCCCCTCACAGGAGGGGCACACCCTTGCTACTGCGTAAGCATGTGTGGTTTGACCGGTAACTACTAAGAAAAGGTTTCAGAAGCTATGGGGGCCTGTGTTTATCACTCCATTGGCACAGTGCTGATGAGAAAGCTGTTCACTGTCGTTAATTAACGCTGCAGCCTTGTTCATACAGCCAGGATTAAGAGTACTTCAGTAGTCTTGTTGGGAAAAGATATTTTTCAGGAGTAACTTGAATCTAGCCACAACAGGACTAATGATTATATGTGGAGTGTTATTTTAAAAAAAAAAAAAACAAGCACTAATTTTGCAGAAACCAATGTAATAAAACTTCTCAGTTTCAAACCCTGAAACGCCATTGACTTCAGAACTGGTCTGCCATATAAAAATGCACCTGTGTCTTTAACAAAAATTTTGCAAGTCATTAGTCAGTAGTGTCACTAATACGTTTGAATCATGTGAAGAGGAGAAGAGCTAATCATTGAGCTATTTCACTAGCAGCTTATAGAGTATTAACAATTTATTCAAGCCTTTTTGAACAATTTTTTAGCATGCAAAATGTAACGCATGTTTGTGTTGGCTGGATCAATGTGAGAAATTACAATAATTGCTTAAAGCAAATGAGGTATTTGTAATATGTTAGGTCAAATTTCTCCTTTTGAAATGTGCCGAAACACAGATTCATAAAGCTACTATAATTCCTGGCCTCATTTGTCTCTTTCCTAAATTAGTTTAAGTTGGAAGTGGCTCCAAACACAATACTGAAGCTACCCAGCATGAAACGGGTGTGAGTGTGCAGAGCACCAGTCCCAGCAATGGTTTGCCATGATCCCTATCAGAATTTTGTTTTATTAAAAAAATCCAAACAGGTATTTTGGCCTGAATGGCTCTCACAGAAAACAGCTTTAATAAGTTTTTTTTTGAGTGAATTGCTCCGATGACACCTGACCAACAGCAGTTTCAGCAGCCTTCACTGACCAGCCATTTGTAGGGGCTACTTGTAGCCTAGTACCATCTTGTGGACATGTGTTTCTCCCAGGAATTGCAGAGGCAAGAAGGAAACTAGAGGTGCTAAAGGAGAAGTAAACTGGGCAAGGGAAATTATTTGGTATGTAAAAGAAATTAAATCTAGTTTTATTCATTATGTCCCAATAGTTAATTAAGACTGTTAATTTACCTCCCAAGGTGTATCTCTTCCAGGAGCTCACCTCTTGAGTCAGAAACTGGAACAGGAATTCATGCTTCTTTTATCCAGACTGTATGGAAATCTGTAAAGCAACAGCACAGGCATATCTGGCCAAAAAGTATGTCTCCAGCAGCTAATATGCAACATTTAGCAACCATCATATACAAAACACTTTTTAATATACTGCATTGCTAGTTGGCAAGTGAGGTTGCTTATAGATTTGACACACATAAACCACATGTGTGTGGTCTCCTACTTTCAAGGCTGGTTATGGTAGGTGACACCAACGGTCTCTAGCTCATTCTGGCCCATACTGCAGCTGATAGCAGATGCCTGAGAGCAAATGCAAGACCAGAGCCAGCATAGAGCAATGCTTGCCCAGAGTAGTTTCCTATCTTCCAGCCAGTGCTTGAGGACTTACGGAGACAGTGGTAGAGTCTTTAGTCCTGAATAAGTTTTCATGAATATCAGTTCCTTTTCAAACATAATGTAAGTAAAAGCTTTAGCAGGGACCACATCCCGAAGCAAGGAGTTCCCCAGCTCTACGTGTTGTGTAGAGTACCTCTGCTTCACATTGCTTTGCCACTGCTTGGTCATTACTGGCTGCAGGTGTATAGCACAGAATGTGTACTCTTGCCAGGCACGGAAACATTTCAGCTTAAAAGTAATGTAAGTAAATTTAGGAACATAGTGCCATCCTAATGATTTTTAGAAGACCAGCACAGAGTTGACCTACATGGTCCTTATTTTTGGTTGATCTGTAGCATAAGGGTGACCCAGCTTTATTCAATGCTTCTCGAGCTAGTACAGGGCTCCTGCTGTAGCAGACTGTTTCTCCGATGGCTATGTGTGGTTTGTACCAGGGATTAGGCTCAGGCTGCTGTGTCAACTCTTTTTTCACTCTGAGTGACTTGTATGTTCTACCTCTATCTACTAACTAAACATTCAAAGTCATCCTAAAAGTTCAGGCAGACCAACCAGCACCGGGGCAGCCTCAGCCCCAGGGCACAAAGACGACGAGAGCAGGAGACTCTCAGACCATGTCAAAGTGCTGTGAAGGAAGGGACAGTTCAATAACCTGCTGTATGTGTAATCTGCTAATTTGTTTGTACTTCTGGTCACACACCACTACACATTGAACACCACAAACTAACACAAATCAGCTGGCCACTAACAGAGCAAGGAAGTACATCAAAACAGTGAAATGCGATTTCTATGGAGCTCTATCCAGATGGAGCTTCCCATCAGCTAGATCTGTGTTGCTCATCATCCACACCATTTCTTTGATCTATTTCACAAAATGATTTTTGTAGCTGGATTTTTTTTTTTTCCTAACACAGGACTCAGATTGTTTTTTCATACTGAAGTTTTTCAACAATTGGTCACTTAGACCCATATCATATGTCATGATAGCTACAGCTTATACATCAGAGAACAGAGTTCAGTGCCATGATGAATAACTAATAACTAATAATACCCTGCACACTGTATTTTCTGCAGGCTTATATTAGTATACCAGGTTCTTTTGCTGTTTACTCACACAGGTGTGCATATACACACCCTCCCAATCACAGATTGTATCTGAATTGGAAAAATCATTCAAAAGCATGTAAAAAAGCAATGCACCAAACTTATTTTAGTGAAAGTTTATCTGGTGTTTCCAGCTTTTGTCCATTGTATGTACACTACCCCTTGTTTTGCAGAACACTACTACACAGGTTCAGACCATCCTGAACAACATGCTACAAGCACTTCCATTTAGTGTACAATGCCCAGGAGCACTTTAGTAATCACCACATTGCAGCTGGAGAGGCCCCAGACTAGCTGTCCAAGATCAGGTGACCAACACCATCCACACTGACTTAGAGAGGGCCAACAGATTACATGTAGTTTAACACTGAGAACCTGGGCATGATGTTGCCAAGTTAGAGCAGTATCAGACTTAACCCTCCTGTCTGCCATTGGGCTGGAGTGTTGATCTGCTCGAGGGCAGGAAAGCTCTGCAGAGGGATCTGGGCATGCTAGGTCAATGGGCTGAGGTCAACTGTATGAGGTTTAATAAGGGCAAGGGCAGGGTCCTGCACTTGGGTCACAACAACCCATGCAACGCTACAGGCTTGGGGAGGAGTGGCTGGAAAGATGCCCAGTGGAAAAGGACCTGGGTGTGCTGGTTGACAGCCGGCTGAATATGAGCCGGCAGTGTGCCCAGGTGGCCAAGAAGGCCAACACCATCCTTGGCTTATACCAGAAACTGTGTGGCCTGCAGGAGTACGGAAGTGATTGTGCCCCTGTACTCGGCACTGGTGAGGCTGCATCTCGAATACTGTGTTCAGTTTTGGGCCCCTCACCACAAGAAGGACGTTGAGATGTTGGAGCGTGTCCAGGCATGGGCAAGAAAGCTGGTGAGGGGTCTGGAGCACAAGTCTTATGAGGAGCGGCTGAGGGAACTGGGGGTGTTCAGTCTGGAGAAGAGGAGGCTGAGGGGAGACCTTTTCGCTCTCTACAACTACCTGAAAGGGGGTTGTGGTGAGGTGGGTGTTGGTCTCTTCTCCCAAGTAACTAGTGATAGGATGAGAGGAAATGGCTTTCCACCAAACAACTTAATGTCCTTCTACAATAAATTTCTTTTTTCCTTCAAATGGCCATCTAAAAAACTGTCCTCTATTTGTGTAATAATCTTTAAAAATGCTAACCTGTCTTTTAGGCTGAGTTTTTCACTCTTGTCTTTCAACTAGACAAATCTAATTCCTTCAATCAGCTCGTGGTTTTAGATATGCTAATGTAATACGTTTTGCAAACAGATATTTAAATTAGACCTTTTAATTAAAGTTAGTTGAACCAATGCACTAGCAGCCACATCCCTTAAACTGCCAAATGATATGTCAATACCTGCAGTATTATTTACATGTTAAAATAAAATTCCTTTGCCAAAACTACTGTGTGTTTTCAGCAATACATAGCATTGTATATTACATTTAAAACTAAAATTCATTTCTGCTGCTTCTACTAAGTGAGGCACAAAACAAACCACAAACTCAGTGGAATATAAATACGGTTTCACTTCTGATCAGGACTTGTCCCTAAGACTCTTACATAGCTCCTGGTTTTTACCTACTGTGCTCAAAATGACTAACACTTTTCACGAACTTCCTTCCTACTTTTCAGATTACCAAGCCTACTTTTGTTTGAACCTTGGTTAATAGCCTGTTTTAAAATGTTCTACTTACTGTTTTTATCTGTTAAGATACCTTAGTCTTTTGCTTCTGAAGAATTTCTTCAAAATTTGGCCATTTTAAACTACACAGAAAAGTTTCTTCTACTACCCTTTTTTCATAGTTTTCCTTAGACTGATTTCCAAGAGCTCTCAATTAAAATTATATTTTCCCCTACTGACTTCCTTAAATACCTCCACTCTTGTCCATGTGGCTATAGGAATTTCCCCTAATTCAGGCATCTGACCACTGTTCTGTAGCATTGGTGTCCATTAACATTTACCCTCCAGCCCCGTTAAATGGTTCTGGCCATCCCCATCTGTTTCTTTGTAAGGGCACTTTTAATGATGGGTGATATTACCTTCCATTTGCACAAATCCTCTTTTGTGTGTGAAAACAGTTAGTACTTTCTAATTCTTTACGGTTTTTTTCCAATTCATATTTTTATCTGTATCTGACTAAGTGGTGTCCATACATTGATCTCCCTTTTCTATGCTGGTATTTTTGCAACTTTATTGTTTTAAAATGCTTTGTTCTATATCTTCTATCATCTCCTTTGTTTCTTAGCTTAATTTTGTTCTCTTTCAACTTCAACTTTTTTCCAGAGGCCTCCAATCCCCTAAGTAAGCTGTTTGCTGTTTTGCTTATCATATTTCTTATTTAAATCCATGCCCTGTACTACTTTGTCTACTGGATCCATCTCCCCCTTTCACATTCTAGGGACATTTCACAGCCAGTGGGACTTTTCTTTTGCTTGTTTCATGCCTAAAAGGTCAGTCAGACCCCTTAGTGCAATCAAAGTTGTCTAATGACATCCTTATTTTTAGCCAGCTCATGGCCTAGTAAAAAAAGGAGGACATCACACAATCAGATTTAAATCAAACTACAAAACCCATCAGTTTATCATCCAAGAATTGTCTCTCCTACAAGCCAGAACCTCACTTCTGTAGCCATAATTAATCTTTGTCCTAAAACTGTCACTCAGTTCTTCTTTACTCAAGCATTAGAAGCAGTATGATATAATACTGCCACACTGCTGGCCAAACAAAATCTCAGTGGTGCTTATTGTCCAGGTATCAGACTGCAACATTTACTGACCAAGACTTCCATTTAAATGTAAAATACACTGCATCACACATTCACCAACTGCATATACACATGCACAGATACCAGTCTGTCTCTCAGTTGTGCATAAGACTCAACTGAAATATTACTCAGCACCATTCAGCAGTACTCTGGCCATGTAAGGTTCCCAAAGTAGCTGGGAAGAGCAGCTCCCTGTGACCCTGGCTTCCTGGAGAGTGCTGTGTTAAATTACTGTTCCAGTATGGCTTCCAATCCATCTTCTTCCACTTCATGCTCCTGTTCCTGCCACTCTATACCGGGTCTTTCAAAGGAGTAGGGGAAAGATAAGAGATGATTTGCAGTCCATTGATAAAGTTTTTATTCAGCTAGAGAGGAGTTAACACAGAAGGCTTCTGCCCTTCATTCCTATTCCAAGGCTGAACAACCTGCCACTGCAGTATCTCTAGACAATAGATCTGAGTGCAGCCAAACCTACAGTCACAATAGGGACCTTTTCCATTAATTTTAATGAGCATAAGAATGAAGGGACCGAGAAGAAAAAAAGTGAGGATTAGGTGTCTGGCAAGATCTTTTGCATGCTAGAGGAGCACTGCTATAGACTGATCTGCTCTTTGCTCTCATACAGTGACTAATCACCGTGAAAGCTAACAAATGCAGACTTGAGGCCAGTTAGTAACAAGTACAGTGGGGTTTTTTTCAAGATGTTTCATTTCAAACTATTTATCCTATTAGTACTAACAAAGGAATCATGAACTGGAGCAAAACTGAAGTTGACAGTGTCTCGTGTAACTCTACAGTGACCATATACCAATGCTGTAAAGCAGCAGATTAATACCACAGGCTGGTGTTTGCTCCACGGCTCCCAAAAGGCTTAGACACAAACAGTGAAACCTAGTAGCAGCACCAAGTCTGGATTTTTTTTTTTTTTTCCTTTTTAAAAATTCTCTAAGCTAGGCACTCCATTTTTCTCCCACACCTTATTTGTTTAGGCCCCAATGCTGCAAAGAAGTGATGTATTTTGCGTGGATGGCGGGAGCAGAGACAAGGTCTGGCTCTGTGAGGTGCGAAATTCCCTCAGCTCCTAGCAGCCTTCTGGAAAGCTCTAAGCATCTTGAAGGCTCACAGACAAATTATTTTAGCATTAATTACAACATCAATGAGAAAATAATACCCAAATGGGAATTCAGGATGATGTCTGCATGGAATGTTTCTCATTATTTTTCTATGGATTTCGTATGACAGCAGAACACTTTAAAACTGTCTTGCTTTCAAGCTAGTGCTGAATCTATGCCTTTATGCTAAGTGGTGGGCAGAGCCTAAGTCATCTAATTTGTAAATTCTTATAGCTGCTTGACAAGGCTGTCTGTCTTTATGAAGGAATATGAACCCAACATTTGTTTTCCTTTTTAAAGTGAAAGCTCATTAAAAGCAAATTTTTCAAGGTCAGATTCTGAGTAGCTTTTTCTTGCTTTCTCTTTTGATTTACTAGCTTGTCTTTAATAATTTCTTTTCAAAGCTATCCTATTAGATATTGCTATCTCATCACTTTCCATTCCTAAATAACAAGAGGATGAATGGAGTCTTGTGCATAACCAAAAGATTTGAGCTTAGTCATAGTGGAATTACTTGTTTTTCAAAGTGGATAAAAATCAAACTGTTTTTTAAAATCCCCCCAAAAGAGGAATGGGGGGCGGGGAAGAAAAGGGAAACACTGGGAGATTTTTTCCCAGGAGAGAAAATCCAATTATCATCTTGCAAATGTAGGCCTGATTTTCAAATATCTCCTCACTTTCCATGGGTGTTTTGCTTAGTCAATGATAAAATTCTTCTGGGTGTCTCTATGCACAGCTTCATTAGAGATACATGAGAGTAACACAAATGCAGCCTGGTTTACATTAGAGACGAGTTATTCTTTGAAGTTGAGAAACCTTTTCTCACAAATTTTAGGACAGAGCTGATGCCATGTGTAGAATCCACGTTTGAATGAGTGATAGACATATGTATGTGCAGTCCCAGAGCTACAGTTCTTTGAAACAAAGCTTCACAAAACGTGTCCTTTCAGATTTCCTGCCTGTTATATCACCCTGCAACAACAGCAATTGATGGTACAATCCCTGTGGCATTTTGTCATATCATATAAAGCATCAAGTGATAGATGCACTTCAGACTAACATGTCCTAGAGACATCATTTCTAGAAGCACAAAACAGCTCTCCTCCTACCCTTACTAGTATACCCTTCAAAATATCCCCCCATCCCCAATTCTTCCTTCAGAAGCCAAAGTGTCTCAGTTCCAGAGATGTTAAGTTCTAACCATGGCGGATCAAGCCTGAAAGAATACAAGCAGATCAATACTTGTAGTCTAAACCAACCTCCTACTAATTCAACTGGTACTTGATTTTCCGCATCTCATGTGCCTCAGTCCTGGGTTCTCCTATGGCTCTGATAAAGCACAGTATTTATGCATTTGTACGTCTGCACAGATCTTGTTAGTCTCATATAGTTCAAACATCCACAAGCACTTCCCGCAGCTCTTGGTTAAAGCACTTGAACAAACCGTGGGCACATTCACCTGCTAGAGGGCACAGGCCTCAAGAACTAACATGGGCTCCCAAAGATCATGACAAGTCCTTGTAGTTCACCTGAAACTTGACTTGGGAAGTGAATTGTTTCTCTTACCATTACAAATTACATATTTGGGGTCTGTTTTGATTTAATAGTAGTCAAGCCTGTAAGTGCCAAAAACATGGCATAGTGTTTGTATCTCATAATTCAGTGTAAGAGTAACACCAGCTTTCAGTCCAAAAGTGAAACCCAGCCATCACAGAGACACAGAGGGAAGTAAAGGCCTCCCTCTTTGTACAGGTTCACAATCTTATCTTTGCCTTGCCAAAACAAAATCAATAGAACAAAACACCAAGGTTTGGGCCTTTTGCTAATCATTTGACAACCAAAGTCTATAAATTCATTTCCCCATTTCATTCCTTTATTTATCCTGCTGCTCTGAAAGTCCTGAAAGGACAATGAAAACTGGCTTGACTCTGGCTGTTTCAGTCAAATAAAGCTGGCATGGACATGCAGTTACACTTAGCCACCCACCCACACGATTTTAGCTTCCCAGCCATCAAAGCACAATCAAAACTGCATTTTCCTGACTGTCAGTTTCTCTATGCATTTTTTAGAGCGCAGATGTAATAGGTTTTACAGGGAGTCCCTTTGATTCGTGCCAGCCCTGCACATTCTCATTCTGCCCCTAATCTCTCCTTTGTGGCACGCGGACTCAGAGTGGTGGGCATGGATCCCAGTGGACACTGATTACCATCCAAATTCCCTTTTGGAAATGATCCCATCTGGCAACTGCAGAACCCAAATCTTCAACCCTTGGCCATTGTTCTTCCCCAAAATGAGCAGATTCAACTTTATTACAGATTAAACATTTGCTGTATTCTACATTTAAAGCTAATTCCAGGTTCTATGTCAAAACACAGAAGCTTTCTCTGCTGACCCTCCTTGTAGTGTTTTTTATTTTAAGGATGAATAAAAATTAAGCAGTTGAAGCCATTTTTTTTTTCAGAATACATACAAAGAATTGCTCCCCAAGCTTAAATTTTGCATGTCAAGTTTCATCTGGGAGCAGATTCGTTTTTACAGCTCAGTTATCAGCTGTGCAAACAGGCTATTATTCATGTTCATTTCGGGTCTTACAGCATTATTGGCCTCTCAAAAATTTGCCAGGCCAGGAAAATTTATGCAGTACCCATTTTAGAGAGGGGGAAAAAAATGAGACAGAGCTAAACAGGCCCATGAAAGGCAACCAACAGCGTTATACGTCTTACTCACCCTCTGTGAGCTAAGAGCAATGTAGTTATCTCCTGTTGCACACTCACCACAGAGAGGCTCATGTCAAATCCACGCACACCTCTGCACTGTGAGCTCTCTCCCCCCATTCGTGGTCACATACGCAGGATGCAGATGGTCAGACTGCTCTGTGATCCACTGCAGAGAACACATAGTTGGTATGTAGGCCATGGCACTGCCTTGCAACTAGGGAGTGTACCAGGTTGTAGGGCACAGAAACCCTATTAAAAGCCCTGTTCCCCATCAGCTGAGCCCTTCTTCTTGCCATTCAACCCACTAGCAGAACTGATGCATGGATGATGATAGGTCTTAATTCATGACTCAACTTCACCTAAATTAGCCAAAGTGCAAAAATCCGACCTTCAGCAAAAGTGTCCTGTCATGTTTCTTGCAGTGGTGCTCATATGCATAGTATAAATGTTTCATGGATAAACCTCACTCTTCTTAAGCAAAGATAATCTGTAAGGCTAGACTGTGCAAAAAAAAAGAAATTAAATATTAGTATGCCTTATATGCTTCTGCTATGATCTATTGATCATAACACACATCATGCACTTGGAGATGAAATTTGTACCAATGGCAGCAGTTATCTTTTCTTGTACATTATATTCTTAAGAGTTTAGTAACATGAAGTTACTTATTTTTCTGAAACACATAAAAAATTCTGGTAATATAAAATCAAAGTCTTCCCTTAACAAACAGAAATCCAGTAGAGTTAAGTTCTCCCTGGTTTTACTTGCAGTGTGGGGTGGTATTTTCATATGGTTTATTACATCAGTTTTTCACAATATCAAAATTATATCCAAATAAATTTTAATAATCTGAAAGCATTGTAGAATGTGTCTGAAAATCAAAAGAAATCTTTTTACTTTCATGCAGAAACACTAGTGAGTATTACCTGACAGTCTTTTAAGACAGACTGTCCTAGTATCTTTACCACTAGCATTTGAATTGGTTACACTCCTGCTGTAAAAGTTTGTCTCTCTAGGTAGTTTAAATGACTCTTTTAAAAGTCAGTCTCTTTATTAAAAATGCAGAAACATAGTATCATCCCTTATCAAAAATTAAACCAGCATGGTTAGCACCCTTATAAAATTTTTAAATCATCACTGTTCTCATGTTAAGTTAAAGCCCCCTCGTTTGCTTTAGACATCTCTGGGAATTCATCCATCTTCAAAGGAAACTCAAAGGGCAAGACAGTGTTCCTGTGATTAAATGCAAGAGTAAACAATGAACATAGTGCAACATGGTGGTTTTGTGGTTTTTGTTTTAAACAAAGTGCACGAGGTTTCAGATGTAAAAGATACCAGTACCTAAGAGAATTTATCTTGAAATAACCCAGTGTCTGAGTCTTGCGCAGAAGAATGGGAATTTGTTGGTGGACAAAAAGTGAAGAGTACTCCTAAAAAAGGCTGAAAAGTAAAATTTAAGTCGAATGGTAGCCTTTCTTCAATTATTGCTGTGGGCAGAGGAGCTTTTTACTTAATGACTCTGAGGCTGTTCATGGCTTTCAGCAAATCACAAATTGTCTATCTTCTGCCATATGAGGTCAGACTGACCACCATCTTCTGACACCTTCCTGTGTCATCAGCACTAATATTTATCTAGGCAGTAGCAAACTTGATATAAATCCATCATCACAACAACCTCGTGAGCAACTTCAGATGATTCACTTCTATCTAGCTCAGCTCTCTACATACTGCATTGCTGTTTTCCATGTAGAGTCTCCTTGAAATCCTATTGGTGTTAGCCAGTATTTGTTTACAAAAACTACTTACGAAACCAGGCAATTCATCTTCACCACCTGGAGGCTGACCAAACTGCCCCTCTATTCTTGAAGGTAGATAATTATGCATATTTTTCTTTCTGTGAGTAACAGCAGCATAGGACATAAATATAAACAAGACCGGTGACTCCGCCAAGGAAAAGACTAGTCTGGCATCTCCAGTCACTAGTGTTGTGAGGTGCATGAACCACCACCATATTCCTAAATAACAGTGGTACAACAGGAAGCATTTTAAGTCATCAAGGGATGTCTTAAGTCCCTGCCCAGCACTTTCCATGATCAAATTCTGTTTTCACTTACAATATTAATAAAATTCATCATGTGAGATACCTGCACCATGTATCTCTGACTCTTTATTTTCTTTCTTAGTTTTAAGACAAAACCACTCACATATTTCAGAGAACTAAAACAGGGAGAATATATTGTTCTCCCACATAAAAGAATAGAATAACCCAGTACCATTTAGCTGAAAAGGCTTCAGAGCCTTCAGATCTTGAAGTAGGGACTTCAAATGAGTGAAAAACCATTTAACTTATTTATTGCACACAAAAACTATGCTATGCTTACATTATAAAGGCTTCTAATCAAGGACATAAAATGGTGTGGTTGCCTGTGAAACAGTAATTCATGTGCTTCGTGCACAGGCACCATGATAGCACTGTAACTGACGCTGTCACATATGCTCTTTTCTATAAGACCCTTACCTCATTCAATGTGCAGAATGAACAATGTTCAACTACTGTGTAGCTTTCAATAGTTTATTTTCCCTTCATTATTCACTCTCACCAGGCATTATTTATTGCACGCTATTCAGATTCTGCTTTGAAAACAGAATTATTCATTTCTTCATAGGCTTTTCTGTGGTGCTATCAGAATAGTATGAATGCTTGAGACATTTTGAATTGAGACATGAAATGCATTCATTTTTATAAACTTTCTGGGATGTCAAGGTTATAGTTTTTGCCGTTTTTACAGAACATGAACTGTAAGAAGTACCAGCTAAACTTGGTTACCTAACACAAGCTGTTTAAAACGTGTTTTCAGACTATTACACATATTCAAGATTAAGATTCCAGTGGCTTCAGCTGGAGCTGTGATTGCTCAACAGTTACCCAGTTTACAGCCCTGGGATCTTAGCTGTGTATCGCAAAAAAAGACAAACTCACAAGTAGAAAACAGCCTTGAAAAGTTTTGTTTGATGCAAATAGGATGCTTAGAATCAAGAGTTCTCTGGCGCATGTGGAGATAAAATCCGTTTCTCTGCTCTTCACTTGCTATCACAAAAACATTTTTCCTTCTGCAGATCCTTGCATCACTGGCTATGCGCTCTTCACTTTCTGAACAGGAAAGGCTTTGGTGCTCATTCACTACAGACTATTGATTTCTCTCCAGAGCACACCTCATTATGCTAGTTTTTAAATGAAGCAAAGGTCCAAGCAAAAAAATATAGTGTGGAATCCCATAATTACAGATTAACTAAATTCAAGTGTGTAAAGTAGCTGAACTAAGGCTGCACAGGAGACATAGAAAAGGTCAACTTTTGTGAACTTAACTTTGTCATTTTAACACTCCTTTGTCATAGGTTTTCTAAACATACGTGTGTAAAGCTTGTGCTCTTTTTTAGCACAAAACACAGACCCAGCTGTTATCTCTTTAGACTCAGACAACTTGCTTTTGCAGTTGTTGGGCTGTAAGAAGAAGAGGGAGGATGACTGCCAAGCCTGACTTAGAGTATCCCATGATTGCAATTAAACCCTGCTCAGCTAGAACAGACCATGCTTACTGCACGCAAAATCATAGATTTCAACAGTGATGCTCTAGCAAGCCTTTTTCAACTCAGTCCATATGGATGTTGGTCTGTCAGCATGCAGATGACTATCCACAGGAAAATTCAAACATGTAAAAGTAACACTCCTGACAGACTTTAAATGATGACAGAAATATGCTGGTCTCTCAATGTCTCTACAGCTTACAGCTGTCTCTGGATCCTACTATCCTCTGTTCCTGGGCTGAAAGCAGAAACAGATTAGTTGATTAACAGGAATGTTTGAGAGGCTAAAATGTTTTTTATGATGAGTTCTAGGATTGATTGTTTTGCATGTCGGTAAATCAAGTCAGTCTTCAGCATAAGTTAGTTTTTCACATCATACAGTCCATATTAATATCCAGCCACAGGGAAGTTTGGACTACATAAATGGCAGATGTGTCTTGGTTATGTTGGCTGAGAGCTCATTGTAATGAGGTGATGAGACTGAGGCAACAACCACCAAGATAAGTCCTCATTGTGGGACACGGTCTGAAGGAGCTGAATAACTGTTACAGAAAAGGTCCAGCTGGGTACATAGAGAACTTGGATCTGTTCTTGTAAGCATTTGCAAGAGTCAGAAACATGCATCTTGAGAAGTGCCCTAGGCTTCTGGAGAGGAAAGATTCCAACTAAGCTTGTATTGTACACCCACCTCCATCTTCTCAAACACATTCATTGTTAAAGTAGCACATGGGCAACCAAAAGAACAGCTCAGAAATGCAGATAATTTCCTCTTTGCACATATATTGGAGGGCTCCTGTTGGGAAACACAACAGCAGCTTTGAGCTTGCTCCACATAGCAGTTGTTGGGAGATATCAAATTTCAAAACAGAAGAGGGGAGTGAAGAAACCCAAACCCATCAATACCAGTTCCCTATATGGCAAATGCGACATTTAAACTAATCACACCAGCAAAGCTTCAAAGCCTGGAGGAATTCTCATCACTTCACTAGTTACTCTTTCAGAAATACCTTTCATACTACATGAGAAAGGAATTCTGGATGCATCCTTCTGCACAGCACAGATACAGGCTGTTGCGCATATGAGCACAAGATAAAGGGATATGGAGCACCAGGAAGTCACACTTACATTAATGGAAACATTACTGTGCAGTGCTGCAATATTCCTGGCTGGTAGCTGGCATAAAGCACAAAACGAGAACATACAGCAGGGCACCTTATTAGGTAGGTTGGTGTTGTTGCTTAAGATCAGAGGAGTGGGTGTTCAGAGAACAACGTGAGAGCCAGAAAGCCTGCTCACGGTGCTCTGCCTGGAGATTGAGGGCAAACAGGACCAGTGACCAAACAGCACAGAGCCGGTCGTGGCCAAGAGGAACTTTGTCACATCTTCAGACAAGGGCAGTCAGAGAAAAGGGGCTCTGAAGTACTGTAGCACAAAAAGAAACATCAAGGTCTAGGCATCCTTAAACTGTTGCTCGTGCTTCTCCTAGTATGTGCAATAGTAGTGAGCTCTCTCTGACTGAGCTCACTACAAAATTGTAATGATTTCAGTGAAGGCGGTGCACAGTCACATTCCTTACTCAAACTTTCCGGAGACTAACGTACCTGTCAAGCAGTATTACAGTGTATGCTTCTCTGGGACAGTATTTGGTTGCACAGATGTCAACCTGCTTGTTCAAATAAGAACTGATTTAGATCCAATGATTTTTTACACACAAGGATTAGTTTCTCTGGGTGTAGAATTAGTTAAAAATCAATTGCATGCTGTGAAAGACAGAGGTACTCAATGATGCTTACTTATGCTTCTAACTGAATGGCTTCAGCCATCTATGTATTTCCTCTTTTCACAAAAGAGAGCAAAAGCTTCTCTGTATTGTTCTATTTCTTACTAGTGGGTCTGAAAAATCACATTTTTTTCTATAATATTGGTGCTTTCTTGCTGACAAATACTGGGTTTTTTTTCCCACGCTTCCTCCACTCTCCATGGGCATTTCCTTTTGCTACTCTTTACTCTTTTGACCTAACTGAATATAGTCATCATTAACACAACCAGAGAACTATGTGTTACAGTCACGGAACAAGTAACATTTAAAAATTAAATTGCTGGCTCAAATTAATTTAGATCACTTGAAGCAAGAAGTTATCCTCAGCAGGCAGCTGATGTGAGGACACCACTTCTGTAGTGGGCCAGGCAAGAATCCACAGAGCACAGTATCCTCCTTCCAGCTGTGGTTGAAAGAGTATATCCTGTGCCATCCTTTTCTGACATAGGCTTCAGAGAAACAATACTTCAGGGAATCCTGGTCTACAGGTTTTCCCTAGACCATTATAATTACTACCACCAGTGGATTAATTTTAAGTAGAACTGTTAATTTATGTAGTGTTAGATAACAATAAGGCCTTCTATGGTGGGATTGGATGTTCCCACAGATACTAGAAAAGCACCCGAACTATAGAAACTCTTTGGCGCCCAGTTGGTATTAACATTATTTATAGAAGACTCTGGACTACTGTGCAAGAGGTTGAGAAGAATATCTCTCAGTCATCACTGTCCACACTATCTTTGTTTGATAAGGAAAGTTCATACAGTTTGCAGGACTACCCAGTACCATTCATGAGCAGAACACATGTTTACAGAGAGATTTATCAAATCAAAGAAGATTTACTGTTTTGCTGTCATAAAAGTCCCCAAAAGTCACAGTGAAGAATGAAGTTGGGTGAGTGCAGGAGGCTTATAGTAAGCACTGAAACTGATGATGTTGCAATGGACTACACAACCCATTTCATATGCTGTGCAGAAAGCACTGTGGCTCCTATGCAAATCGTAGAGCTCAAGTGCAGGAAAATAAGGACACAGCTAAAGTAGGATAGATTATTTAGTCAGCGGGAGAAAAGGAAAACATAACAACTTGGATATTACTTTAGAACCATTTCCTTTCAGACTGCAATGTTGACATCCCAGAAATTCAGTGTAAATCCACGCCACTGAAGCATATCTGGCTTCGAAATAACCTGCTGTTACAGACCTGCTAAGAAACAGCAGTATGCAATTTACTGGAGTTATTTCAGTTCAAGGCAACAAAGCTCTGCATTGCACACATCAAGATTTAGCTCAGCGTGAATGATTCAACAGTTAGCAGGTACTCTTGCCGATGACATTGTCAGCCATCATCTGTCACATGGGGCTTCCCAATACAATAGCAGAGAAAACACCTTTCTCTACTTCCAAGTACATTACTTCCAGATGTTCCAGTAACACAAAGTAAATGCATATGACCAAATCCATATACCAACACCACTGTCAGGAATGGAGCAGCACAGGATCTGCAGTGAAAAGGTGACGGATTGTTTTGCTTCAGATACTGCAGATACCAGGCAGGGTCTGGGCACCCTCTCTAGTTGGGTTTCAGCAGGCAAGCCTTGCTGCAGCTCTGAAAAAGATGCTCCTACTCTGCAAGCTGTAATTTATTACCAATCCAATAACTTCAGGTTAAAAAACAATGGTAGATTTGCCTATTTGTTTGAGCCATAGTGGAACACTGACTTGTAACCAAAAAGTCTGAAGGACAAATTAACCCCTTTAAAACAATTATTTATGAAACTGAAAGTATGGTTGTTCAGAAACACAGATGATCCCTATCAGTACATCTCTGATAAAGTTTCAGCAAGCTCTTTTAGAGTAGGCTTTCTTTCCCTGCTTTATCATCCTTTCTATTTAATAATGGCCTAGATCTCATTTATATGGGGTGGGCATGTCTGGAGATATTACTGCATTAAACTAGGAACCATATTTCCATATTATCTGTGACATTCAGATGCACCTCTATTGATATTTTTTCCTTGGTTAATTAAGCACTGACTTGAGTATTAGCTCACATCCTGGCCTTCCTCTCAGAGGTGATAGTAAGCTCCACATTCTCTCCAGGAGCTAATATGCATCAGCTGGGGTAATAAGTGTGTAAATTCTCTTTGCTATACTTTTTGGAGAGTCTATCTTCTGTCTTGTATTCCCATAACTATATTTAATATTTCCTTATTTCCACAACATTACATAATCTGCACCAAATTTTTGTTCTCTGAGGAATCACAGAATAGTTGAGTTGGGAAGGAACTTCTGGAGATCATCTACTCCCAGCCCCTGCTCAGAGCAGAGTCAGCTAAAGCACGTTGCCCTAGGCTGTGTCCAGTCAGGTTCTGAGTATCTCAAAGAATGGAGACACCACAGCCTTTCTGGGTAACCTGTTCCAGTGTTCAACCAACTCATAATAAAAAAGTTCTGACATTCATATGGAATTTCCTGCATTTCCCTGTCACTGCGGACCACTGAGAAGAGTATGCTTCTGTCCTCTTCACACAGCAAGCCTCTTCATTAAAAAAAAAAAAAGAAAAGAAACAAGAAACAAACAAAGAAGCAAACAAAACAAAAGCCAAAAGCAGATTAAAAAGCTGAATTTGCATTCTGTCCTAAAAAGCATCTTTGATGATGTGACTAGCTCCTAGTTACCTGGGCATCTAACTTTAAACCTCTAAGTATCATATGCATTTGTGTGCTTTAAAAACACAAAAGCCTCTCTGGGTGTCAGGAGGCCAAGTAATGTTTAGTATGTCAGTACCCATAGTTCTCACATTTCCTAATGTTATACTGCAGAAGAGACTTGGAAATGCCTTTGGTGTGCTTTACAGTAAAAAGCATTTTATAGTAAAATGACATGACACTGTTAATCTCCAGAAAGTAACTGCCACAGAATTAGCAACATATTCCAGTGCCTTTTAAGAGCAAGTCACCATCACCCAGGAACACTGCGAAAAGAGCCACTGCACATAAAATAATATGCTATTTTCCTGAAGAGATGAAGAATCCGATACTGATCACCATTCCCCTAGGTGCCAGCTGGCATCAGATGTTAACTAAAGCCATTTAGGTAGCAATACCAGCTGTAACAACTCCTGAGGGGATGCAAGCACACAACTGCCCCTCACACTTGCAGCTAAGATACCCAGCATTAGACTCAGCTCACCTGTCACAGTGCTTTAGAGGGGTTTAGACCAATTATGGAAATGGAGGAGGACCTTATCTATGAAAACTTGGAGGACTCACCTTTCCTACAGCGCAATTTAGCTATGTGAGTCACAAGACAATACTGTTCAGCTATGGGTGTCTAACAGTTATATTAAAGGACTAAAGCTGAAATTCTTAATATTGTCTTGGAGACATAGGAATGCTCAATGTGTGTATGAAGAGACTTGTGAGGTAAGGCAGTGTCAGTGCCGCTGCACTGGCTCACGTCGCTAGTCCCGTGCTGCGCAGGAGGTCTGCAGTAATAGGAAAATGGAAGTAGAGTTCCTGTCTTTTCATCCAGAAGCTCACTGACTAAAGAGAGCATGACCGACCCACCTGCCATTTAGTATCTCAAATTGCTCATACGAATTCCTATAAACAGATATAAAGTGTTATTAATAATGTTTTCCTAACATAATAATGACCAAAGTCTGAATGCATTATAGCATTAATGCTTTATGATTTCCCTGGCACTTAATGAGGTTATTACTGTACTGATAAACTGATCTCTGTTAGACCCCTAAGGGGTTTGTATCAGGATGTCAGCAGTGGAATGACCATGCAAGTGGCCTTGCTGTATAACAAGTTTTATTTTTTTCACACAAGTCAATGAAGCATAGAGTGACTGTCATAGCCCTTTGTTTGAAAACAGCAGCAATAGGGCACACTATATATGCAGCTTCACAAAGCATTAATCAGTTGCTTGCACCGTTTAATTACTGTCTATTATTTTATGTTTTTGATAAAGTATTCAACGGAATTAAATCCCGAGCATCACTTTCAGCCATTGTTATCCAATTTGGTTTCAGAAAAATTTCATGAACAAGTACACAATCTCAACATATTTCAGCACAATTTATGGCTCCAGAGATGTAAGTTCCAGGGACAATTTAATAGAAAAGAAACATGATTATTAATAGAAGTGATAAAGGAGTGGGATGATAATGTGACTATCACACAAATTACCTAATGGAATAATAAAGTATCCATTCTTCTAACACAGCTACTTAGATTTAAAATGTCTTTTTGTCCTCTGTACTAGTAACCACAGTTATTAGTGGTTATTAGTAAAACTACAGTTTGCCTGCATGTCCCCCTGAAGAGGAGAGAATGGGGCTTTTATTGGTCATGTTTTTCCCAGACTTGTACAAAACAGGAGGTTATAGAACATATATTTACAGTGATGCCATAAGCAAAGGAATGGAAGAGATAGATAGAAAGATTAAACCACTATATAATACTTTAAGGAGCAATAATGTAGCAAATAGTCCAGAATAGAGCACCCATTACTTCTACTGTCAGAGCTATTGATAAACTGAAAAATGTAATTGTTCTGAAGGAGGAAAAATGTGAGACTATAAGACTGGCAAGCTCTTAACAGGGATGATAAATATACAGCTCTCTCTGATGAGATATTCAGCAGTGAATGTACTTGAAGTTATGACTTCAATGGTACAGAACTGGAAACAAAATAAATTAATAATGCTAATAAAAACCACAAAGGACACTTCAAGATAATTTTTATCTGTTCTATGAAAAGTGATATAGAAAAACTGCTCAGGACATAAGGTTGTAGAGTTTAAAACTGTGCGTGAAGTATGCACCATTATCAATCATGCAAAAAATTGCTGCAGTCCATTTCCTACTAATTTATAGAAAAACATCTCATAAAAGATGACAAACTACAAAGAAATGACTGCATCTGCAAGTCTACTAAACTGGGAATTTATCCCTCCTCCCTCTCCTCCTCACCACTTCCCCAGGTAAAGGGGAGAACCCATTTTCCCATTCAGAACCATTAGTTTCCCTGCTCTGGTCATCTGCCAGGGTGGCTGCAGGAGCTGAGTGCAGCCTGAAGTTTCCAAGCAGCATGTAACAGGAAAGTAGTTAAGTGAATTGTTCTCTGTCATGGCCCAATCAATAAAATCTGAGGGAATCATCAGTGAGCAACCAGAGATGGCTTCAACATGGGAGACACAAGAGCCTGCATAAGTAGCGTCGCAGAAAACTGAATAGATTTAAGGTTTTCCTTGATTAATTTGAAATACTTCAAAATTCTTGGAAGAAAGATCCTTTGAAAGTGAAAGCGTTGTCATTAGAACAGAGCACTACTAGCAGTTCATTACATTTAGCCACCTATATTTTTTAAAAAATGGTATCTTTGCATCTCAGTACACCCTTCTGTGTGTAGAAGCCATGACCCAAGTGCAGGTACCCCTGCCAGTGTACAGAAACTCAGCACAGCAAAGCAGTTCATTCTCAGGCTAAAATGTTTAACTTAAAAGCCTTCACATTCAACATTTCCACAGCCATAACTGGTAACCTCATTGTGGTGCACACCAGGATGTCACACTCCTCTCTGCTGTCCCACTTTAAAAAACACAAAGACTGAGGTTTTCCCAAATTTCTTGTGGCTTAAGGTGTTTGTCCCACATTAGCATTAGTCAGTGCCCATCATCATCTGCCACGGCTGCAATTGCTCATTGCCACCACGAGTTGGGTGAGGGATGCATATGTCCTGGAGATCACACAATTTCCTTTGTGTTCGTCTTCAGGACCATGACTAAACTCCTCTCTTTTTTTGTCCTTTTTAGAAGGACTTAACTCCTTCTTTTTTTCCTCCTTTGTTTCTCTTCCTAGTGTGGCATGTGCATTCTCTAGTTCTATTTGCGCATTCTTAAATGAGTAACTGCTCTTTTAAATATAATAATTTTAATCACAACTATATACTTTTGTTTAAAAGTCATCCAAATGTACAAATAATCACAGCAGTAATATTTAAGAAACTTAAATCAGAAATACATTAGTTACATTTTTCTGGCTTTAACTGCTATCTGAAGAGTGAACACATCCATTTATCAATCTTTAGCTGTTACTAACCATAATTACATACACTACACCAATTCTGTCTTAGTATTGTGTCCTTCCACACCATCCTGCTGATCTCTTCATACATAGAAAGAAGTCGAGCACGTATGATTTTCAGTTGGTCCAGATGTACACCAGCTATGGGTTTCAACAGACAGCTCCTCTCTGCCAGGCAACCACCACTGCATATCCTTGAAAACTTTTCAGGATTCAAACAGAAGTGATTGTTAGCCAGGCCCGTTTTGAAATGGCATATGAATTGATGCTGCAAAAGGGCATCGGGCCAGTGAATTCAAGATGCTTCTTCTTTTACACCAATCTAGAAAATTAAGATTTCCTCAGTTCAAGCCATAAGACAGCCCTAGCAGAAGGTGGGAGACACCAGGATCCTTTATGTCAATCATCCATTTGGAATCTGCTCAGAGGCATAAATGTTTTTTTTCCCTTTGTCTTTTCCTTTAAAGGCCTTTATTTTCCATCCTTTCATCTGTCTCTTTTTTCTTTGGTCCCCAGTACTTTGGGCTAATACAGCAGGATATTAGTCTCTCACAGAAAATACTGCTAATTAGTGTATTTCTGTATTCATCACCAGATCAATCTTGCAGGGTGCAACCAAGTTATCAGGCTATTTAGAAGAAATCCTGTTCACCTCCATTTCTGCAACATGTTTGTACCAATCTGTCTTGTGTTTTCTTTAGGATTTATAAAAATAAAGTATTAAGACAGACTTTTCTCCTCCTGTGATTTATCTAAAGACCAGATTTTGCTATCCTTACTCATACTGAATGGTCACTTATGACATACATTCTTTAATTGATTTCAGTGGGACTCCTTATGTAGTGCGCATGGTAAAATCTGGCTTCATAAGCATTAACAAATGCCCTTCTCCCTCAAACAAGGAAGGTCTTCAAAAGAAAGATTCTTTATGCTCAGAAAAAGATCCTGATATTTATTCCAGAAAATTAATATAGCAGCACTAGCAGGACCCCAGCTTCTAACATACAAAACCAAGAGGTCAATTATATTTTTCGATATAAGAACTGAAAAGTTTTAATGCCACTATTTCACCCAGTGCAACAGCTGACATCCTTACCCTGCTCAATTCACCTTTATGTTGTTATCCATCTGTTTAAATGGTTCTGCCATTGCCTTCAATCTTCATTAAAAGTTTAAATCACTCTTCAATCCCATGGACCTCCAAGCCTTTTGAAAGCTAAAGATTGCTTTAAAGTGTCATTGATGCTTAACCTACCCAGCAACTACCAGTAAATATGGTAGGACCCACGTTGTAGCCCCACTGTCAATTGGTAGTTTTTGTGATCCAATAATAACACAGGTCATTGTTTGCTGCACAGATTCCTAAAAAATAAATAGCTTCAAATAGAACTCAGGTCCAATGAACCACAGGAAACCGTTACCTGAACCCCAAAGAACAAACAAACAAAAATTCTGATGGATTTTGGCTTCTGTCCCTCAACCAGTAGCAGTCTGGGATCATCAGAGCAACTGGCCCTGTGGCCACCTTTCACAGGAGCTTTGGCATTCTAGCTCCCTTTAAACCGAAGTTCAGACTGGATTTTATTGCCACTGTGGCTTTACCCAAATAAAAGCTCTTCAGGCAAGCAAGGGGTGCAGTTCTTACACCTCCACTAAGGCGGCAGTGGCTTTTCTACTATAACAACCCAGTTATTTTCACCAATTTCCAATTCTGTTTATCAGTTACACAGATGATGTACATTCGGCTGAGATGGGGCTGGAGAGACAAGAAAAAATGTTGATGGCTGAACCAGCAGCGTGAAATTCTCATCTCCCTGCTTTTGCATGCTATAGCATCGGCATCTCTGAGCAATAGGAATGAAGATGCCTAGTTCACAGGATACACTGGAGTGCAGCATTAGTTAGAGGTCAAACTGTTGCTATTTTCTTGGAAAGTACTTTAGTCAGCTAATGTATTAGACTTAATAGATAGGTACTGCTACTATCTGTGTGCCTCTCAAGCCCAAGGCTACTGATAAGCACATTTGTATTGATTGCAAAACAGTATATTCCAATATTACAGTTCTGAAGGAATTTTCTCCCAAGGAAACCTAAAATACAAAAAATCCCTTCAGTCCAAATGAGGGAGGAAGAAGCTGGAAATGGCTGCTGAGTTGCACACAGGATTGGTTAGATCATGGCCACTCCACATGCAGTACTGCACAGGTTAAGTTAAGGTTTGGTTTGCCACGCTTCCCTCAGCTCAGCACCAAATGCTGCTGCAGTGGGGCCAGAGGACTCCTGCTGGAGCCAGCCAAAAGAAGCAGCTGCACAAATGCCTGGTAGGCAAGAGACAGGCAGGGAAGGCTACCTCTGGTACCTCTGCCTGCTGAGCAGCTACCAGGGAGCTGCATGGCACAGGACTCATTTGTGAAAGGGGACAGGAGGGACGGCAGCCATGCTGGCACCTTCATGGGACTTGTGACTCGGAGCAGAATGCATGGAGGTTAAGTCTCAGGAAAACCAGCTGCAGGTGCACTGGCACGCATCTGCACTGTGCCCTCCTAAGCAAAGTGCTCCCTGGAGGCAACATCAGCCTAAATGCCAGTCTGGCTTATCCTCCTCTGCTGCTGAATTCCCAAGAAAAAATAAAGAAAAAAGCACTGAGCTTGCTGTGGAATATCCAGATTCAGGTTCCCGCTAAATCACAACCATCTTGTGGAAACCCTCATAAGAGATAGGGAAAGGACAATTCACTGTCAGTTAAGTTTCTGTATCTCCACCTGTAAAGACCTGTGAAGTGCTACAAGAGAAGGCACAAAGTAGGCAACATAAATAAAAAGATAAATGATCTTATCCTAAGAGGTCAGTACGGCTTGTCTGTGCACCATCACTGATGCAATGACAGAGGCAGAGAGAGAGTGCTGGCACACAGACACTTCTGAGACACTTCACAGCACATTGAGGCTTCCCAACAATGCAGAAATACACTGTAAGTTGTTTCCAACCATTCCACCTTCCCATTCTCAACTGAAATAGAGGATTTGGCTCCAAAAATGTCAGTTACATGGAAGTGCTGAGATAAATACCAGGGTAACAAGCTCAGTATCATTAAAACCTGGGAAGTAGATGAGGAATATTCATGTAAACACTGTAAGAGATTAAAAGAATTAGGAATTAATTAGGTCAAAGTAATGTCAGTCAAGATTTTGCAGAAATTAGTAATAATTTTAGAATAGTTACAGCCATCATGTTAGAATAAAACAAAAAAAATTAGATGACTGATTTGTTACACCTTAAAAATTTTTAAAGGATGACCACTCTGCTTTGCTAATTCATATGACTTTTGCAGACTTGCATTTCATGCACCCAATTTAATCTCACAAGGCATTTGGAAGACATTTGTAGAGATTTTTTGAACCATTCTGAATGAGCAGGGAGCTGCCAAATTTAACTCAAGTGGAAAAAAATTAGTAGAGTCACCTTTCAAAAGCCTTGATTAAGTTAGCTCTTTTCTTCTTCCCATAATTCAAGGTAATGTTTTGTGTCTCTCCCCATCATACTATACCAGAAAGACAAGTGCCAATATGCAGCAGTAGATAAACCTCTGAAAAAAATCAGGAAACAACAATATTAAAATTTTCCCAAGCAGCTTCTTCCGTGAGAGACTCCTGGACCAATTCTTCAAGGCCCAAAAAGCTCTTGATGATTATCTCCAAACTCACAAAGGCTTCCACAAACCTAGAGCTATGTCTTTTTACAAATATGTATCCTGAAAATACTTTAAACATTATTATTTATTTCTTCAGCACCAACACTACGTACATAATTCATTTGACTAACGGAACAAGGAACAAGGTAACATGGACTTTTGCTACGTGCCAGCGATAATAGAAGATTTTTGTCTCTGTAGACTAATTTTTATTTCATGCTTCTGAATTTTGAGCCTTACCATGAGGTTTGAGCTTCAAAGCAGTGCAGCAAGTAACAGGACGTGTTTGCCACAGATTTTAGCACCAGAGGCAGCTGCTTCTATTTGTCTACTGGCTAGACCCCGTTATACAACACATGGTACAAAGAGCAAAATAGATTAAAACATTTCATATGGAAGACAGCATTGAGGACTTATATAGTGATGGATGACAAAATATTAATTAGATATGGCAAGCTATCTAGGGGGATAAAAGAACCTGGTCATCCTTACTGGCTTTGAACTAATGACACATAAACAGGAGCCTGCTGCATTCAGAACAAAGTAATGCATAATTTGACACTTCTCAGATGACTGTTGATTTTGCCAGACATTGAAGGGCAGTAAAGTTTTCCCTAAGGACAGAAGTGGCATAACTGCCACTGATACTATAATTCCGGCTTGAAGTCCTGGAATCAAATAATTTGAAAGTCTTTTCAATTACAGCTTTTTTCCCACCTAAGCAATTATTGAACACCCCCGGCACTATATTTCTTTTATATTTTTTAAAATATTTTGTATTTTTATTTCTTTTGTGTATTTCTTTCCTGTCAACTCCTCCTTTGCAGAAAGTGGCAAAAGTGCCTTTCATGACAAAAGCATGCAAGTTGCTAAGATTAGTACCATTATTTGATTAGTACCATTATTTGTTCACCTTTCTTCTCAGCAAATTTGCAAACTAGCACAGTAAATATAACAAATATAAGCAAGCAAGGCAGGTGCATTGAAGAACTAAATAATTCTAATCAGTGTGACTAGATTAAACAGCTTCTTAAATATTTCAATGTGGCAATTCTTTAGGAAGTGTTTATGACAAGCTTATAACAGTGCCAGGCAAAAGACAAAGTGGAATCTATCCAGGCTCATCCATATTTAAATGTGTGTTCTCAGTGCAAACATGGTTTAGGGAAAAGAGATGATATCTCCAAACTTACGATAGGTGGCAGGCAAGAATACTGGCAGAAGCAACCAGGAGAAATAGAGGAGATAAATGGGGAAGTTGGCAGCAAGAAACCATTTGAAAGTGCAAATGAGCTCAGGGGAGAAAACCACAAAGATGCAAGTCCTGCAAGCCTAGCATTGATTATAGGTCACCAGACTATACCAAAATTCTTGCAAAATTTTAGTTGCCTTTTGAATATTCTGAGTGAGAAGCTAAGTGAAGAAAAGACACCAGCTATAAAATAATTTGGTTATCAAATTAAGCAAACTATTCAAGGAATAAGAAGGGGGAAAAAAATATGAGATATAAGAAGATGGCCAAATATTTCAGAAACATGAAGAGCTTTAGGCTGCCAGGAATGAGGGGAAGACATTGGGCATGGATCAAGCCCTCATGAACAGCAGCCTAAGTGAAAAAGGAATGGGAAAAGAAAACATTTCCAACATTTTTTCGTTCTGAAGTGTTCCATGTGCCGTGACTACAGCTTGTCTTTTTGAGGTGGAAAACTCTTCAGCTGCTGCAGACATCTAACAAAGGGGCAGTTCAGTATGCCTTGCCTGCGTGGCACATACGGCTTTAATAGTCACTGCAGGGAAGTAGGTGTCCCCAAATTGCTGGAGGCTCAGGTTGGCATTATACACATGCCTTTCATTTCAGGCCAGTAAGTCAGTTATAGAAACAAAGTACAGCTCGGATCTTCTGCCAACTCAATTTATTCTCTCCATCTGGAACATAGTCCAGCACTACAATGTAAGATTGCCTTTTCCAAGATACCCATCTGTGAAACATAAGCTATCAAAAGGTGAAGTTCCATTCTGTCTTCAGCTCCTTCCACTTTTAAACACTGACAAAACCGCAATTTTCCACTGTATCATCTTGAAACTAGCCAGTAGAAGAACATATTTTTTTTCCTCTTCATCTCCACTAAGACCACTGCTTTGTCTGAGTCTCAGAGGGTCCCTTTAGGATATCACCAGATATCAGATGTCTGTAGGTAGACAGAGCAACAAATGTATATCTGAGTATGTCTGAATCTGGAGTTGGCAGACTTTATTTGGGGGAGTTAATCACTGAATGGACAGTCCAAGATGAGGAAACAGATGCCATCACAAGTCCTACTCCAGAAGTCACATCTGAAATCACAGTGATATTCTACTGATAAAATGGAATTTGCTTAAAATGGACATTTAGTAGGAAATTTAAAATGCGGTCAAACAATGGGACAAAGGGATGAACCTCTCAGCAAACCACTAGTAACAGTGTCAGCATTAAGGAGGAGAACCACCACAAAAACACTGACCACACATGCCAGCAGCTGACCTATATACAGGAGATAGAACATACTACCATGATCAATCATGTGGTTTTGATCAGTGCCAAAGGGAAAGCAAGCAGCTACTGCACAGGTAAAGAAAACCCCTGTTTCTCCAAGTGACTGGGTTCACTCTGTAAGAGCTACCTGTATATGTGATGTGCAACATGGAGCTTTGTAACATGAGCAACAACATACGAGATTAAAATATGCCTCAAGGAAGAAGGGAAGAGGACAAGCAAATAGAGCAGGAAGGGAGGTAAAAAGGAAGGAGGATTACCAAATTTGCCTATATTTCTGCTCCTTACTGCCAGTATTTTGCACAACTATTCTGCTGAGCACAACTCCTCTGCTTTGTCAGTTATAACAGAAAGTCAGGGACCTCACAACCCAGAGAGAAAACTATAAATGTCAACAGCGGCATTTTACATTTAAATCTACATAAACTTTAAGGAAGAAAAAAAAAAAAGAAAAAAGACTTCTGAATTTGCCTGACCTCTAGTTTTTGGGTTTTGGTGGGTTTTTTTTTAAGACCAATTAATGTTTTAGGTCAGAAATCTCTGAATGCTCTGTATTTAATTAGCATTAGGCACACAACCAGATGCTGTTGTATCTAACTTGTGGTTTGGGACTTACAATTGTAGGCTTTCCACTGATCACTTCTGGACAGTCACCCTCAGGAATTACATTTTCTTCAGTGTGAAAACCCTCTCTGCAAATTTTTGTGTAATCCCAATTCTGTTTTTAAAACACTAAATGCAAGAAGAGCTGTTCTTCACAGTACTGCTACCTTAAAAACAGATTAGTTATATGTAGACACTGATGCTTTCTTTTGTAACACCGTATGCACAAAAAACTTTTTTTGTTCATGCCAATATCCTAATTTGCATGCTTTCTGTCACATCAAATGAAACTGCTCATTGGAAATTGAGACATAAGCTACCACTTGCATTCATGAATATGTGCCTCCCGTTTTCATTTAGCACTTGACATTCTAATGTCCTCTTGAGTAGTTCCGCAGGTGAAAAGGCCAGTCATTATCAGCAGCCATGGGAGATAAGAAATATATAGGAAAAGCTTATCTGAATTCAAAGATTTTCAGCTTTAGCAAGTATTTCACATGATTCAATCCTTAAAAATAAACCCGGAAGATGCTTTTCTCCCTGTCTGCTGCTAGAGATGGATCTCTGCCTATTCACAGCAACCTCAACAAAGGATTTCTGTACTGCACTTCCACTGTTTTCTGCACTGCACTTCTGCTGTTTCCTCATTTACACAGTAAGAAGCAAGACAGAATGACCCTCCCATAGCAACTACAAGGGGCTTCAATTTTTTAAAAGGTGCTTCAGTCCAATGAGACACAGATTAACATGTGGGTACCGGTGTCTCTTCACAGCTGCTCCACATCAACATTAAACACTTTGAACTGTCAGTGTAACAATAAAAATAAAGCCATTCCTCTTAAAGTGACCCACTGAAATAATCTGTACAGTCTAACATCATAATTTATTAATATTCAACTTTTCAAATACACACTGAACATAACTACAAAAGTATATGCAGCACTCTTCCGCTCCTGGCTGAAATATATACCCTCTCATAGCTGTGGGTTTCAAAGAAACAGCCTCGTTATGACTCTGTGGAAATGGTGAATGTTCATCAGGAGATTGGTCACATTGGTTTTGCTCACATGATGAACATAGATCTCAGTTAGAGCCTTGGGCTCTGGTCTACCATGCCGTGTATCTGCTCAACTGAGCAGTTTGCAGGCTCATACTGTATTTAGCTTAATCAATGGGCTCAACCAAATCAAAGGACTCTCTCTGTATCTGCTCAGAAATTACCTGGTAAGAAATATGTATTCATTTTCACATGGGATCCTGGTCCAATGGAAGACAGGCAAAATTCCCACTGATTTCAGAGAATTCAAAGTCAACTTACCAGCAGTTTAGCCAAAGAGAATTGAATCTTATTTTTAAATCAGGAGATTCAGTTTTACACCCAGTTTTCAAGTTTTACCTTTCTTTTCCTCAGTGCTTTATTCTTTTAATTGTCATGGTTGTTCCCTGCCCTGGCATTGGTTTTCCAAGGAAACCCATTTATCTCGGTATTTGTGAGACTGACAGAGCTCATCACCAGCTTGCAGAAATGATGGAGATAAATAACATGCAGTTTATTCAGATTAATGGGTGCGATGACAATGAGCTCACGACAGCAGCAAACAAAAGGTCTTTACAAGTTAATGATGACTATTGCTATGGTGAAGTATGAAGGATTTTTACAGAATGGAAATTGGCAATAAAAAGATTCACTCTCTGCTAAAGCGATCTATTAATAACGAGCCTTCCTAAAGCAAACAGGGCATTTTTTTGAAGACAAATTGTCAGCCACAACTCCTTTATCTAGGGTGCTCAAGGAAGTGGTTCTGCCAACAAAGTAACTCAGTCTGCAGCAGAGGACAGCTTTCGAATAAAGGAATGGTGCCTGAGAAGTAAGACTTAGCCTGCAGCTTGCCAAAAAAACTTACCATGTTATTGCACCTACTAATAAGTATTTGACAAAATAAGACAAAACCAAATAAGGCAAGTTATATTAATGATGACTGCCTGGTAAGGTAAAAGTTAAGCAACACACTATCCCCAAAATTCCACCAATGATGAATATGGTGCTAGGAACTCAGACTGAAAAGCCAAGAATAAAATAGTCTCAGAAATGAAACTCATGCTCAAAGTCCTCCATAGCTAGAAAAGGCTCATGTACAAGACATGACAGAAGGTATCAGCTCTGGTAAAAGCCAGTTAAAAAGCATTTGGAATTGGCTTCTGAGACATGAGGAAAAAACATGTTCTGCAGGGAGCCACTATATAGGGTTCTGTCCTTTCATGGATTAAATTCAGTGGAGTTGCCAATGGATCACTGGGTCAATGGATCACTGTATCACTAGATCTGAACTGACATCTGTTTATACCTGTCCAAATTTAATCCACAGCAAGATGGCTCGCCATTTTGAATGCACTTTCTTTTTTCAGGGATATTTCAGCAAACCTGAAGCATAAACAATGGCAAATATTTAATAAAAAGCTCTTAGTAGTTTTCATGGTTAATCATAAACCTATTTCCTCCTACTAATCTGACAGTCCAAACCATATATATACGTGTCCTCACATGTGCTTGTTTTAGTTCTCCAGACTAGGCCAAAATACAACCTCATAGCACACGGAACTTATAGGAGGAATCCAGGAATGCAGGACTACACTCTGGTGCTTTAATTTATGACACTAGTTTCACCTGTTCATAAAAGTGCAAGAAGAATTAAACAATTTGGGATCAAGTATTTGAACATGAAATGGTAATGCTGAATATTCATGATTTCACATTCTAATGGAGAGAATTTTATTTACAGTTTGATGGCACTTCAGGTTTGTTGGGAATAAAAATAAATATGTCTAAAATCAACAATTGACAAGTGGTGATTTTGTGTGGCCATAGATCTATAGTACACTTATGGTGGTTACTTTAAGGGCTGAGTTCAATTGCATTGCTTTGTATTTGTATCATAGCACTATATTCTATTCCCATTTGAACTGGTATAATTCTGAAGTACTTTCATTAATAGTGGGATTACTCCAGATTTGCACTGAAGGAAGGTTTGCTTTGAACTACATCATAGAAGCAGTATAAACTAGGACACTGGCTACTTAAACACATGGCACTCATCTAGAATACTTTTTACAGTGTTCAGGTAAAGCAACAAAGAGGAGAAAGCAACCAACACAAATGAAGATAAGACTAGGTTATTTACAGGAACTTTCCAGATTCACAAGGATTAGAAATGACTATGAAAACTATACTTTTTCTTATTGTTTCTGAAATCATTAATCATGGTGCTGAATATGAAAACAATAATTTAGATGCAGCTGGAAAAATAACTTATCTACAGCTGAATTGGAACTGACTCCTTAGAAATCAGTAAATGAGCAAATTTTTAATCATTACTAAGTGCAAAATTATGTAGAAGTGCTTATGGTTCCCAGGCTACACTCTCTCCAGCTGTCTTTAGCAGACAAGCTAGGAAAAAGGAGTAATGTATTTTCACTGCAGCTATTGCTGTCTGTGCATCTATCTCCTATCCAGTACATCATGACCCTTTACTTCCTACAGAATATGGAAGGACACTCCAATGCATCCTTTTCAACCATACAGGTGCAGAAGTAGACTGTGTGCCCACGCCGAGATTCTCTTCCCTATTATTCTCAAAAAAATCTTCTGTTTATAATCTGAAATTAGGATAGATCCTTAGGGCAGAGTCAGTAGTGGTTAGCTACCAATACGTATTTTCTTGAAGAGCTCCTTTTAAGCAGCTCCTTTTTCTGACTCAGAAATCCCCTTTGCTAAGTACATGGAACAATCCGGATTCTGATGGGAATCCTCATTAAAATGAGCACAGAGCGTACCGCATAAGGGTCAAGAATTAACGGTGAACCTGTGTCCAAAAAATAAATACCGTTCAGCCCAGCCTTCCCTGAATCCCACACTACCTGAATTCCATAGTTACATAGTTCTTAAGCTAATGTATCATGGTTAATGGCAGCACCTACAACACACGAGATAATGCTACAGCAGTGATGGGACAAACAGCATTTCTTGAGATTATGGTTCTTTTTAGATCACATGTAAGTCTACACTGAGCTTCATTAGTAAGCTCTTATCAAAACTGTATGTGCAGTATAGCATGCCAAATGATATGTCTAAAAAAGGAGTTTTTAAAGTTACCTGTGCACAACTACCCTCCTCCCAGTCTCAGTAAACCTGAGCACACATATTAGCACTTCAATAAGCTTACAGTGGCTTTATTTCCTCTGCCAAAATCTAAGACTGAGAAGAAACAGAGCTATTTATTCAGGTGAAGTTAAAGCAGTATACTTTAGCATAAGAAAAACTGTATTGACTCAGATGGCCAGGTGGGAGGAACTGTTGAGTGGCAAATGACAGATGCAAAGAGAAGGTTCTCCAGAATGCAGATTTACATGCATTTGCTGGTCTGTAAAAAGGGCAGGTGGGAAGGAGGAGGAAAATTACCTGGATTTTTAGCACTGGTCTGAGAAACAGAATGAATACCCCTTTGCTTTCCTCTCCTCCTGTTCACTGTTAAACCTGTGTTCCCCCTGGCCAGACTCGCTGTTAGTCATTTAAGACACTGTTACACAGCTGGCTGTGCAGACTTGCACTTCCCGTTGCTTTCATCAGTGGGGACCTCTGCTGACATGGGTGGGCTGAAGCCTAGGTGCTCAGAGAGCATGAGGAATAAACCTACAATCCAGAGAGGGTGAGTTAGGTGGCAAATGTCTTCAACTGGGAAAATGGTTTCAAAGATAATTCTGGCTGCTTAGTGCTTTCCTCCTCACTGGTCAGGCAGCAACTGTATTGAGCAAATGTTCAGTCCAGCACAAACCAAGCAGTAAGCTCCATTGGGGTACAGAGTCTGTACGGATGGGAGAATTTCCTAACACGCACTTATCTCTCACAGAATGACTGTGCCATCGATTGGCACCACCTGCCTTCTTTGGGTCAGAGTTTAAATCATCTCATGAAAAGAGAATGGCCTAAAGGCTAGAAAAGTAATGTAAATGATCGTATCACCCCTTCACAAGCTTTTGTACACCTTCTTGATCCAGGCCACAAAGTTTCTCAGCTGGGATGCTAGTGAAGGATTGAAGACCATTCCCTAGTTTGGATGAGAAGGAGATGGAGAGTGCAAGGCCTGTAACACACAATCCCTGTTGAGTTTTAGCCAGGCTTTCTCAGCGCTAGGGAGGCAGGATCCACACAGAAAAAAAATTAATCTCCCCTTCTGCCAATCCTTCTTACCCCTTCCTTCTCTTATACTGATTCCCACAACCTCTGCTTTGCTACACTCCATCATTACTTCCTGGGGTGAGAATTTCCCACTTCTTCTCCATGTACCCCTCCATCACCAGCACGGCACTCAAGTAACTCTCAGCTGCCCTACAGCCATCTCACTTGTCTTCCAGGCCCCAGCACCTTCTTTCTTGACAGCCCCAGCTCTGTCAATCTGGGAATGTCTCCTAAATCCTAAAAAATCTCCTGCCTTTTCTGTAAGCAATTTCCAAATGTCATGTTTTCCTATTCTCTGTTCCTTCTTTCTTTTGCTGCCTTCTTCCTTTTGCCTTTCACCAAACCAGAGGAAGCTGCCAGCAGCAAGAAGGAGGCTGTACCAGCACTCTTACTACTGGCAGAGGGACGTGGATTTGGCAATTCTGCCTCAAGAGCTTGCTTCCAAACCACTCCTTCCAACCTCTCTCCCCCTGTCCCCCAGAGCACGCTGGCCTAACAGGAGCAATTTGGCAACTCAGTAAAACGATCCATGGATATACCACTACATCTCCGTATGTATCCAAGTCCCCCATTTGTACATTCTCTCCCACGCATGTCCCTCTTCGGGACAGGCAGTGCTTTTCACTTTGTGTCTTAAAGCAGCCAGCAAACTCTGAATCTCCAGTGGAGACCCGAGGTACCAGGCACCAGTTCAAATAAGCAAGCAGATTTGAAAATAGCTGCATTAGGGGATACTCTGTCCCCGTTACAGAGCACGGAAGAGGTGTTATCGGTCTGGCCTGTTATTACAGCAGACAGCTCTTGCCCTGTGGCAGGTTGATTTTACTACACTAGCATCTAAGGGCTCCTTCCCATGAATAAGACAGCAGGATTAAATTTGATGATCAACCCAAATATACTTTGAGAAAACATTGCTTTTATTCATATAACACACCCATGAATTAATAGCAAGTATACTAACATGACTCCTGAAAATAAGGATAATTTTTCTTTAAAATAACAAAGCAAAATGAGGTAAATTTTATTTGAAACTTAACTATGCCAAAGTATGTATTAGATATTAAGTTAATAAAATTTAACTACTAAAGTATTAACTTGAACTCTACAGGAGCCCACTGATGGAAAGTGCCATACTTTTTAAGATAGCAACCTATATGTAAGACATGGCTAGCAGCAGACTTGTTTTGCATCTTTCACAAACACTGTTTGTTTGCTAAAGCATAACAAATGTATATGTTTCTCCTTGTGCTGCATACTCAGGATTTCACAAAGTGAATAACAAATCAGACCATGTTTAATGTTGGAGGAGCCCCATTAAAATCCCTTGCAAATGTCCATGTCACAGGTGTTTTGCTGCAGATTCTACCTCAATGAACACACAGCTGCTTATCATCACAGGAGGTAGAGTTCAGATAAAAGAGAGATGTGACATGTTGGTTAATCAGGGAGAAGAAAAAAGAAAAAAAAATTATGTTTCTATCTCTTAACTGTGTTTTCTACATCACTGAATGTTGAGACACAATGTCATTTATTTCAACCATATAAACCATGACCACATATTTGCGGATGCAATTACTTCAACTTTATACTCACTAGCTTGGAAACAAGCCCCATTTGTCTCATTCCTCAAGGAAAATAAAAGCCATAATGCAGAAATGGAGAATAGAGATGTCACATCCATTCAATTCACCCTCACAGCACCCTTGTCTTCTATCCCAATCCCTGTTCCTGAGTTACTGGGGACAGGTTTGCATACACTTTACAGGAATTGATTTGCAGTAGGATTTGTTTTGTGGGATAAAGATATAAGGAAAGAGGGAAAGATGAAAAAGTGCCTAAGTGGACAAGCATCCAGTATACAAATTCAGAGCTTCCCTAAGGAGCAACTCTTGGAGATGAGCAATAGCTCTAACGCTCTTTGCAAATACTATTCCTTTGTTATTGGATGGCTAAATAGCCTGTCGAAGGACATTTTACTTATTCAAACTTATCTGTATTAGAAAGCAGCAGTTAACTACTTAAGAGTAGAATACTTCAAAACAGCTTTTTGTGCATTTCTTCAGTCATTAGCAACAACACTATAAGCCCCTTAGACAAACAGCAAATTTATGCAGCATGATAGCAGGAATCATGCTGAAAGGAAATCCCTGGATACCACTCCTGCACCACTGACTCTCAGTTTAAGGCAGCTGAGCTATTTGCCCAGAATAATCTTTACAGTAACATGAAGTGCGATGGCTGTTGCACTGTTTGAGCCCATACAGGCCTGGTTACGCTGCTTGCAAGCACTGCTGAAAGAAGTGAACAGTTCCATAATTATTTCTCTGACACACTCTCTTGCCAGTCCCTGGGGGCCAGGGGCTTCAGTCTAGTGTAGTGGATGGCCTGGCAGAGCCCCATGCAGTGAGAAGACATGGTTAACCTGCTTAATGTGAAAGCGGGCTGCTGTCCCACTGTCCCGTCCTCCTTCCTTACAGCTGACCTAATATGAGCTGGTTTATGCTACAGGATGAACAACCGCAGGGGTTAATGGTCAGAGAATAGAGGAATTGGCAATACCTGTCCCAACCCTAGAGGGAATTAACCAAAAGGCTTTCTTTTGCACTGGTGCAGATTGCATAGGAGAGGAGACACATACACCCTATTTCTCATGAAGCAGAGAAAGTCCTGACTTAGAAGAAGCTCCCTTAAGTAGAACCTCTGAATAACTCAAGACACATGAAATCCATAACTACTTCATATTTTCCCAGTATCTTACAAAATAACCTTCCATATTGCCCAGCAAACATCTTATTAGCAGGTAGTGCTAAGAAGTCTCTCTGTTTATTGTGGCAGCTAGTATGCAGAAAACACATATAAAAACATTGCATACATTGCTAGACAGAAAACTAAGAGTGGTGTGAAACAGCATCATTTTTCCTGAACCCGTATGGTCTCAAGCTGTACCTTTACTGCAGCCACTGTGCACACAGAGCTGCTGGAAGCACAGCATATCATGGCAGAAGGAAAAGGTTTGGTTTTATTTTTAGGGGAAGTTACGCAACCTCTCTAAAGAACATGTAGTAAGCTGAAAAAAATCATTCCTCCATTTGAGATGGCCTTAGAGCTGCTCACACATGTAACAGATCAAAATATAACCTTGCATAAAGCAGAAGGTGCTGTAAGTCTGTTGGTTCGCAGCTGTCCAAATAATAGTTTATTGAGCTGAGTAATGATTCCAGTTTCTACAGTTTTATTATTATTGATTATTATTAAGAATTAATCATTTATTATTATAAAAGTTGAAACTGCTTGCTCTGCTTAAGTTAGAACAACTAAGTATGATACTGTACTCTTCCACAGAGATCCTTGAGGCTGTACAGAGTACATTCAGGGACCCACATGATAACCAGAGATAACCACATCCTTAGAGAGCTCTTCCCCATTCTTAATTTCTTCTAATTTATTTTTAAAATGTCCATAGTCTGTTTCATGGTATTGTCTGTCTCCTCTGAAAGACAAAACCTTACGTAAAGGACAGTTACCTCCTAACTGAGCATGATATTACACACTGATGCTGAAGTCTCATTTCCTTTGTACCTTGGGGCAAAGTGATTCCAGCGATTTTAGCAGTTTCTCACATCGGTATTATGTAGCTATGGCTTCCCCTTGTACTCATGTTCCTAGAAAATTACTTAATGTATACAGGAAGCTGTAAAATCCTTGGAATACATTAACATATCTTACATAAGAAACACATCTGCTTCAAATTTTCACCATAGTTTAGGCACATTCCTTCCAAGTTACTTTCAGTAACTGGACAAGATATTTCCTTATATTTCTATTCCATTCAGTAATTTGCCTTCATAGTATTGTACTTGTCTGAGTAGAAATTAGTTCACACATAGCTACCTTTTACTATCATTTTTTTGTAGAGTGCATATCCTTTTCCATTGGTGCTGCTATCTCCTTCCATGCCTTATCATCCCTATTGGCAGACACCAATACACATTGATGTCCTTTTTGCAATTCTGGTTGAAGAAAACATAGTTTGTCCTGGGATGTAAGCCTTCGCCGGATCCTTAGCTAAAGCACAGCAAAAGAGAGTTTCATGAGTCCTTTGTTTACACCCAGAGGGGTGCAATTTATTCATAATTTAAAATAAAGATTCAGATTCTTTTTTAGTCTTCCTTTGGCCCACTGTATAAAATTAGGGTAATCCCAGATCATCCCAGCAAGGGTCCTCAGTTGGTGTGAGGCATCAACAGCCTGTTATTGCCAACCTGATTCCCAGGACCTCTTGTGTCAAACACTGGGAGAGATGGAGTAGTTCTATGTTTCCAATGATTTGAAAAAGGCAAAATCCACCTATAAAAAAGACAAAAAGGAGGATTCAGGGAAATAGAGGCCAGTCAGCCTCACTTAAGTCCCTGAAAATATCAAAGCATGTTGTCAAGGAAGACTCGAAGAACTAGCTCATGTAAAATTTCCAAACCTCATTCAGCTACAGGAAGGCAAAATCCAGTGTCAAGATCTAGATTCACTTTGTCCTTGAAGATTATTGAGTTAGTTTTGTGAGCAAAATTAAAGACTAAAAAAGGGGAAAGATCAAACCAGAACATAAGAAAAGAATAGTTTTCCTAAAAAGAGTATTGGGGAAAAGAAAGATTCATCATGTAAATGCAGCATGAAAGATGTCAAGGCAGTATAGTAAAATGAAGTTGGATGCCTCTGTAATTTCGATATGCATACTAGTCTTAGGATAGTGACAGAATATTATTTTAGTATCTTCATTGCACAGATATACATTCTTAAGACATTAATACTTCAAAGGCTGAAAAATTAATAAAAACACACACAAGGCATTAACATTGTATATGTATGTTGAAATGCATTTTCACATGGTCATGCTGATAAAAGCAGATTATCCAGTTAATGAGATAAATAAGTACAGATGCACTTCATGGAAGAGCATGTTATTCTAATAAAATTGCTGTAATTACTGGAGGTGCCCTGCAAAGTATTATCCATTCCTAGCTGTTTTAATCTTAAAACTTTGACTCAGTCAGCTCTTAATAAAATACCCTAGCTAGAAGTGTTAGCTATGCCCATAATAACTGACCTTGAAAATAAATTACTAGTTAATCAATGAAGGGCACTGTCTATCTCTGTGTAGACAAGTCAGCTCTATCTACCCTGGACATAAATCCAGTGCTCATCAGATAAAAAGAAGGCAAGCCAAATTAATTGGTGGAAAAATACCTGTAACGTGACAGAATATAGAAGAGGCCGAGGATCATCAATAGACGCTGACAGACACAAGCTGGCTTTGCAGCCCTTCTACATTGTTTGGGCTGATACTTCAAATACTAGATAAGTGTCAGGGATTTGGTGGTGAAACAGCTGATTTTTGAAAAATAGTTAAATTAATTGCATATCACTGTTTAAAATAACTTTAAAATTACATAGCTGTACAATCATAGATGTTTCCACATGCCCATGCTGATACAAATGGTCAAGGGCAAAATGATTATGATGCTCTGGGAGAACAGTCCACCTATGTCTGCAGAATGGCATGATCTCCTGTCAAAAAAACCCTTCTATCTTAATCTGAAAATTAGCATCAGCAAGGTAACAGAGCCTCAGAGCAGCAGTGTTCCCTTTCTTTTTCCTTTTTTTTTCATTTTGTACTTAGTTTTGAGACATAAACCAAGGAAAATAAGTGGGTTTTTTTGTTAAAGGGGGAGAATTAAGTGCTAGTGTCCAGAGTATGTTTTGTGCACCTACCACTTCGATGCCTGTAAGACTCCCAATTCCATCCTCTTCTGGAAAAAACAAGGAAAATGAAAATCACTAATGCCCTAGTTGGTGTGGATCCCAGAATGTTCTAAGCAATATCCTAAAATAAACAGTTAAAATAAATGTGAAATGCTAACAGGTCACATACTAACAACATTAATAATTTTCCTGTTCCTTCTGAGCTAAATACTTGAAAGTAAGTATGGGAAACCTCCTTTATTACAGGCAACTAAATACAAAGTTTAATTCCAGCTTTGATATTTCCACCACAAAGTCAGTCATTTTTATTGAATTTCAACTTTAAAGCCATACTGGGTAACAACAAACATCAATTTTGAATTATTTCTGTCAAACGGGCCTAGAAAAATGAGACTTATTTGACATCTTCCTATCTATTCAGCCAAGAAAACTGATATAAATATTTTTATACTGTAGGTGAGCAAAAAAAGCTGAATGCTGCTGTCTAGAGATATTTTCTTAGAAGTCCAATGATAACAGAACATTACTGACAGAACACAGATATAAGAAAGAAAGTTCTTATTACTACATGGCAATTCGTTTTCTCTCTCCCTTACACCCATCAGCCCCAACATCCTTGGACTATCCCAATTTCTTCAGTCTTCCTCAAAGCCATGTTTTTTCAGACCTGTGATCTTTCCGGCTACCACTGTTCAGGACTAGTTGGTCCAAATCTTTCTTGAAGTGCAATGTGCCAAATGGGTCAAATTGCTCCCGCAGAGGTGAGGGAAGCATGGAGCATTTACATACCTTACCTGCTGTGCTTTGTTTGGCCAGCTCAGATGGTGTTTGTTATTTGCACAATAGTACAACACTGTTGACTGAAGTCTGATTTATGATCCAGTAAAGTACTCTAGACTCCTTTCTGCACAACTCTCTCTAGACAGTCATTCTGGTTTTCTGATGCTGTAGCAATCATTCCCACCTGTGTTGCACTTGTTCTTATCAAGTTGTCTTCACATTTTTTCAGTTCATTTCTCTAATTTATAAACATTGCTTTGAATACTAATCCTATCCTCCAAAATGCTTGCAGCCCTTCAAATCCTGGTGTTAATCTGCAAATTTAATATTTTTTTTCTGTAATACCTCATTGAAATAATTAATGAAGTTATTAAACAACATTTTCAGCTTGAGTAGCCTTGTTTGACATAGGGACATGGCTTCATGTACTGCAAATTTAACTTTCCTCATAACAGTTTTTTTTAAACTACTTTTTCTGATCTCCCAAGTTGAAGCATATTCCACAGGAAATAGTGCAGGATTCAGCTCTATTCTCAACTCTTACGTGTGTCCTTTCTCTTCTGATGAAGAGATAATAGTGTCTCCTTTTCAGTCTCAGAGTCTTAGTTCCTATTGACTCATTAGTGGAACCACTGATGCACTTGAATTGAACGAATTTGTGCTCAAATAGACGGGGAATAGTCAATGAAAGACTCAAAATACTTTTATGCCAGTTTGATAACTGGTAAGAACACAATTTTTGTCCCTGCTGTCTGGAAGTTATATTTTGAACTGCTATGTCAGTTCCTTATGTTTTAATTGTTGTTTATAAATTGCACGTACCTTGAGACTACAGTAAACATATTTTATTGAACAGAAAACAAATTACCGAGAAATCACCAAGTTTTATGTTTTTTTCACATCAGTGAAAGAAGATAAAAGCAAAGGATATACTATACAGCAAAATGAGGATTCACACTGCTGGTTAATTCTGCTAGCTACAGGATCTGTGATAGCAAAAAAGCAAGATGCTGAAAATGTACAGTATGCCCTTCAACTGTATGCTTTTCTGTCCATTAATCCCTGCATTTGTATGGGTCCTGTAACAGCAATATGCAAGTTCTTTCTGTGTCACAAAAGACCTTTCCTTTTTTGCCCATTGTTGCCACACTGTTACTTGCAAGATGTAAACTAAGCTATTAATGCCCTAATACGCACATCTGCATCTCCTGAATAAAGAGTCTTATCAATTTTATTTGCAAATGTTGCAGTCGCTCCATATCAATCCTTAAGTCCGTGTACACTCCCACATTGTCTCTGCAGAGATTCTTCACGTGAGGATGTCTGTGAAGTTGGCATTGAGTAGCACTACCAATGGAGGGCAGATGATGCTTCTTATAAGGAAAGAATGGCTATGGTCTCAATTAATACATTTATTTTTCTCTTTCCAATATGCCGCCTCTCAAGGACTAGCCACGACAAACCTTATTTTATAAGACTTCTACATTTGTATGCCTCTGGTGCAGCAGCATTTGGAGCATGTCCACAACATACTGCATGCAAATGGCTCTCCCATGAAATTTTCAAAGAAACCCTTATGCTAGTGGCACATGAAGATGAGTTCCAGTAGTTCTGTGACAGGTGAAAACCACTTTTGCTCTGTGGTGATAAAGGGATGAGTAAATGCATATTATGGCAGGAAGTAAGACTCTGTCTTTGAGTCTACATTAGCAGTGAAAAGGTTTCCGTGTACGAACTGTATTGTTTTCCATGCATCTGCATCAGTAGAAGCTGGTCCTTTATTTACAAGTATGAATTACCTGCTGTTGCAGCTCATTACTACTATTAAGAATTGCTTTGGCCACTGTGATGAAGGGGGAAAGTGTATGAATGGAAAACTGTCCTGACTCCAAGCAAGTGTGAAGTCTGAAAGATGCAGGTGACAGTTTCATCAGGCATCTTCCTTCAGGCTGGGTCCTTCAGTGTAATGGAACAGACTCGCTACATGGAGAACTTCTAATGCTGCTCAATGGTTATTTTCAGAGAATGTTTTGGGATGCTTCTCTTTTTGAACGTTCAACTTGAAAGACAAGAGGGGAACTTCGCCTTCAGAAAGCACTGAGCATGCACAGTCTGTAAATCATATCCTCTTTAAGTTACTGTATGTTAGGCAGAAGACAGCTATATTTGAAAATTTGAGATCAAAGTTTTACTGACCCACTTTAAAATATAACTTTGTGATAAGTTACTGCTGCAACAGAAAAGCAAAACTTACAACCAAACTTTCCTAGAACTTCTAAAGACAAGAATGTATAGATTCAAATAGAAATCTAGGAGCAAGGACGCTAATTATTTTTTTCAAAGTCTCCCTCAGAAGGTATTATCATATTGAATCTTGACTTGGAAGTTCACCTGGGTGCTTTTTTTGCAAAAGACTCAGTCCTTGCACCAAAAGAATTACTCTTTAAGGCCAACATACCGGTCAAACCATGCACAAACAGGTATTTCATAGGGCAGAAATTTTGAGATATATGAATTAGATGAGGGAATATTTTTGATGAATAAGACAATTAAAAAACAACAACAACAACAGAGAAATTACTGAATAACTTTGGGCATTAACTGTGTGTCTTTTTTTTTCTGTCTCTCTGAAGGGGAAAATAAGATTCCTCTACTTGTAAAGCAGGGTGGAAAATCTGGAGAAAGGAGCTATACTTCTGCAAAAAAAAAAAGTATTGACGATATCCAGGCATCTTTGAGAGTGCAATTTAAAGAAAGTACTAATTCTCATTCATTCATTCTCTTCTTCCCTACCTGCTCTCTTGCTCTCTTACACAATACACACTACACATACATGTATGAAGACAACACTGGAGAAAATAAGAGCACCAACCAGGCAAGACCTCAGCAACTGTACTCTTAAAGCAATGAACAAAGGCAGAGCCACCAGATCTACTTCTTAAATATGGAATAAAAATTATATATGTGACTAAAGACAGAATTTACAGTGGAAGCAGGTCTAATGAAAATAAGTAAAAGTTTTGGAGCTGCTGGCTAATAGGAAAACTGTAGTGACCCAGAATGGGCACAGAAATGTTTCGTTGTTGTCTTTCACTGTCTGGGCATGATCTATCGCCGTGCTCTTGAGTGATTGCACTCTGCCAGAAGGCATCTTTCCAGTTTTGCTTTGAGTGACGGCATTTTGTAGCAGTAGACTTTAGTGACATGGAAAACTCAATTTGTAAGCATTTCTTATAACAATGTGTTTAAGGGACCTCCTGAGGGCAGCTTTCATTTTTGTACATTGCAGTAATCATTGCTTTATTCTATTGAACTGTTTCTACTTACGATTTTATGCACCACAAAGTTGGTTCTTGTTTTAACATTCTCAAAACAGGTGTGAAGTACAGGATATGGTAATATCCTCCTCCTATGGTAATAGGAGTGTCATACAAGTAAGGAGTAGTTCTGATGCCCAGACAGAAACAAAAGATAATGGTGACCAGTGAGTTGAGTCAGTGGATTATAAATTAGAATGAAAGTAAGTGTATTAAAGAACACATTTTTTCCCACCAAAAGGGCCAATACTGAGCCCAAGAGATACTGAAATAGTGCACAGGTCTTTGCACAGAACTGAAGTTTACATGATGCTAATTCACTGGAGATGGTGAACCCACTATTTCATTGGTTTTTAGATTTCCATCCTAGCAGCTTTGGAAAGAAGTGTGATTCCGCTTTGTACACAAACATTTCTGTCACCTCTATCATTGCTCAGTCTGCACCTTCACTCTTGCACTGTGGTAAGGAAGAAGAGGGAAAGGCTGCAAAAGGAATTGATTGCTTTTGCAGCTTCTCGGTAGTTTTTCCTTCCTAACTCGAGAGTCTCAGATGTTCATGCACCTCCAAAATTTTGTGGATCCCCTCTGCCCACTGAGAGGGCTTGAACAACAGGATCAGGCATTTAGCCATCAACTTAATAATAAGAGAGATTATACTGTTACAATACTATATACCGAGAATATTGCCTAAGACAGATGTAGGCTAAAAGAAAATATGAATGATAGATTTCTTGCTCCCTACAAAGGAAATGAAGCAAATGATATGTATAGTATCGCAGCAAGACCTGCATCTTATCAATAGAACATTAACTATGCCAGCTGCAAGTGGAAATGCCATTCCACTGAAGTGTTATTTTTTTCCAAGCCTTCTCTTCTTAGATATGCTTACTGATTGTATAAATATTATCATCATTAAAGAAAAAAGCACAGAGAAACACATATCAGATTACCTCCTCGGGCTAGCACGAAGTGTCTGCAGCGTTTCCTAATTTTCAATAGGGCATGAGTAGGATTTGCGCTTGCAAGTACTTGTCTCTTAGAGGGATGATTTTCACCCACTCAAAATAATTCACCTTTTGAAAGGCTCCTGACTTTTCTTTTACCCGCGTACTCCAACTAGGAAGAGGAAATATATTGTGATAAAATATCAGGAAATTAAATATCACGAAGACCAGATACTCAGCATCAGAACTAAGTCCTATTGATTTGCATAAGTCTTGTATCAAAAAAATGTTTTTAATTGCTGCTTGTTAAATCCTCAGAGGCTCAGGTAAAGTCTTACTTAAAGTCTGGTTCATGCCAGAAATAAGAGTTCCTGTCATGAAACAGAATTAATACCTTTGAAAATTCATTTACAGGTCATTCAAAAAGGACTTTTGTTTGGAAATTATGCTGTACATAACAATCCTGATAGAAAGGCATAGCTACACATTAGTATACAGCAGGACATGAGGTTAAGCAGGTATATCAGGTTAAGGAAAACTTGCTTTTTGCTTTTTGCAGTGCTCTCAGAGCACTTCTAATATTGCACAACTTTTACACTCACATAATTTCATTGGTTTCAGTAGAGTTGCTCCACTTACACTGATGAAATAAGGAGGAGACTCAGGTACCATGTTTGCACTGGCAGCCAGAGCAGAATGTTTGTAACTTGCTGTGGTGGGGATAAAATGAAGATGATGTCAGGTTAAAAAGACAGTCTCCAATATAATTGGTATGAACTGATTAAGATGATCTGGGAAGACAGTCGAGGATAGACAAGACAGCACTAATTTCACCCTTGTCCATACAGTTCAAAACTATTTGTCATGTCAAAATTGTTGATAGGCAGTTATCAGTGATTGAATTGATTGTTTTTATTGATTATACCTACACAACTAGATTTCTGAGGCAACCAAATATAAGAAGTTTCCTTTTGCTGTAATTTCACAGTTAAATGCTAAAACAGAGGCACGTTGGAGGTATCAGAATACAAAATATGCATTGCTTAGTGTGCAGTATAGGCATGTGGCAATACATATGGCATGATACATGAACACCAAACAATATGCACAGGCCCCTGTGAGTTTGCAGGAAGTCAGAGAAAACACAAGTAGGTGACAACAATAACATGCAGTGTAAGTGCAAAGTGTGGACCCAGCGGAGCATGAAAATGCATTCACTCCCCCTTCTCCCAGGATGGAATACGGCTGAAAGCAAAGAGGATTGTCTTCAGCAGATCCATGGGCTGTATCTGAGACTGTCAGGATAACTACAGTTGCTGCCTTTATTAGTGTTCCCATTCTGAGCTTCTACGGATGCTCAACATCCTCTGTGTTTCTAGAATGGGGAAACATTTTGAGCAGCTCAGCTTGTACACAATCCAAAATGTACAGCAGCAGCACAGAGTGCTTGTACAGCATGCCTAATACACTTCAAATAATGCTACACTATAAATATTTGAAGTAGATAGATACACTTATGGTTTCACCACAAAGATAGTGTCTTTATTTCACAGATGCATCTTGCACCAATGTTATTCTGGAGACTGAGATAATACTCCACCAGTAATGTACTGCCTTCTGAAATGCTATTCCCAACTGATTTTGAATTTTTGACACGCTTTCCCATTATTTCTATACTATTCATTCTATTCTCTTTTCCCACAATTAAAGCATAGCTATCTGATGTGTTAAGCATAGTCTGGCTTAAGATGAACAGATAACTAATCAAATATTTACATTATGGTGATGTGGCAGTACTAACATACTGTGTGTTTCTTGTACAAGGAAAATGCACAGAAGCTACAGAGAATGACTGAACACACAGCAAGTCACATCACATAGCAGATTTGCCATTCAAGTGCAATTTGGAAGGAAGGCAGCAACAGCTCCTAAACAGCACTGGGATCTTGCTAGATAATTCTTAGTATTTTCATAATAGAAAATCTTTGTCTCAAAACCAAAAATAAGTGTACTGTTTACAAACCTGAAAGATTGCACCGTTGATCCAAGTGTTTCTCACTGATTGTATTAAAAACTTCTGATAGAGAGATAGTTAATTAAAGAGAGTTTGCTAGATGAGGACTGATAAAGTAAGAAAAAATTATGAGTGTCTTCCCTATGTGGGGTTCTATATTGACTGTATGAAGAGCTGCTTGTGGGATTACAGCTGACAATGCAAAGGGAAGGTGCATTTCAGCTCCTGTGCAAATGAACTGAGGAAAATTTGATGCTGTTTTTTCTACATCTCTCATCAGAGAATTCTCTCTTCTTCTTTAATGTTGGGGGAAGATGAAGATGTCCAATGGTTTAATGGTTTTCAGAGAGCTGCCATAGCAAGCAAGCTGTAAAGACAAATTCCTCCCAAGTCGTAGCTGGAACTAGATACAGTACATTCTCTCTGTTTAGGGTTTGTTTAGGATAATAAATTTTTTTGAGAATTTATTCCCTGAGCAGATAATAGAAAGGTATTGCACAGGTTAGCATTTTTATGTCCTATCTGCCATCTCTCAACAACATCTAAAGTTTTAAAAGCTTCACATGCATTATAAAAGGCTTGCTTATGCCTAGGCAATTATTTTTCAAATTTAAATGGCTCTCTTATTTTAATAATGTTTTTTAACATTCCCTAAAGGGCTTTAGCTAGCCTGAAGAACCAAATAATATTAGGTTTCCCTTTTTAAAATAGAACTATAATTTAAAAATGCAGTATTTACTTGGTTCCCATTTAACTGAAATTTGATATATTTAGAAGCCTCCCAATTTATATTCAGGATCACCACTTAAATACCAATGATCAAAATTTCATACATATTTGTGCACAGCAGCTACTGTATGCATACTGATGAGCACTTTTCAAGGCACTCCTGTTGCACTAACATTTGCAAATGACGTGCTAACATGATGGTCTTTCAGGTAAAAAGACTGCAGCTAGACAAACTCTCCCCAGACCACTCCAGTGGTACCGTCAGTCCAAACCTAAGGTAAGTAGTGAAAAGGGACTGCAAAATGCAGTCCCTGGAAATTCCTATGCATGCAAGTCTGTCTCCATAAAAGCAGCCTCTTCTCTTTTTCCTGGAAACTGAAGTCCTAGGAGTTTTTGCAGCAGCCTGTTACACGCATGATTGAAGAGTCTGTATTTTCTTAAATACCCTTCTCGTGTGAAGGGAAAAATCAAGGCTTCTCCCCAGAGGAAAGTAAATTCATGTTACCCTTGCCTCTGATTTGTATTGCATACATTTAAGAAAAGTAATGAATATCATCCATGCCTTGGGATGAAACAAGGTCAGACCATTTTGACATACACTCACCAAAGCTAGTGGCTACAGTTTTCATTATCAGTGACATGACAAGCCCCTGCTGAGATCAGGGCCTGCCATGGGAAGTGAAGCATGTAGACAAGGTAAGTGAATGCTCCAACCTCCGAGAATTTAGTCTTCTCAGATGAGGCAGATAGGAGTAAATATGAGCGCCTCCAGGAGGAATTGCTCCAGCTAGTCAAAGAAGGGTTTCTCAGGGTGACCCTTCATGGCTTTTTGAAGCTCACACCAGAAATCAGCAGAGCAGTGATTCTAAATCACAGAATTAGAAGCTGTATGGACTGTAAGCCTGTGCCTTTGCCACATGACATGTCTCTTAAGTCTTTCTTCCCCAGACCTCACACTACTGAAGGATCTCTTTTCTTTGCAGATTACTGCTTGTTAAAATTCACACCAGAACGTTTAATGGCTACTCCTAAAATAGAGAATAATTACAATAGATTTTTTACTGTTTCAGGCTCTGCTGTGCAGAACATGGCCAAATCTAGTCTCTAATAATGTAATTTCAGATGCACTGTACCATACACAGCTTTGCACTGTACATTTGTGGTTCTGCTCCTCATGGACTGATTTATCAGATTATCATTGTATCACAACTGGAATGATTTTTCAATTCTTCTCTCTTTCTCTAGTGTCTATATCTCACTACACGAAGATCTTTAATAAAGGACATTAAGCTGTATTGGTAGCAAAAAGCATACTCAAGACTGGTGACTAGCTTTTTTAGTTATTCTTCCTCTTAATTTCTAGAAAACATTATTTCCTCAGCCATACTGATTTCCAATACAGAGCTAGGCTGACTGCCTGTCATTTTTATTTTGTTTTAAAGAAAGGCTAATACTAGGAGCTGCAATCCAACAAGTTCACTCTTACAGTAAGAGTGCATGTTTCCCAAGGGGTGACTGGCTAGGAAAACCATGCTGGAGATTTCTGCAGCACCTGCCTCCCTGTCACTCAATGCCTCTTCTCATAGCTAGTGTCACAGATGCCCCGAGATGGCTCTGCCCCAAGATTGCTGTGTGCCAGAGCAGAGGAACATTAAGTGTACAAGTCGATCTCTAGGTGTTTTGCAGTCTCACCTGGCTGACTATAACCACAGTCACAGGATTTTTTAGGAGCTGCTATACAACATTGCTTTTTTTTGTTTGGTTGGTTGGTTTCTTTATTTTGCAGAGGATTGCCCTAGTGCAGTTCTTTACTTGCACACTTGCTGCTAAAAACTACTATTTATGAGTTTCATGAGACGTATGAAAATTGAGTAATAACACTGCCTGTGAACTATATGCCCCCTTTGATAAAAGTATTTCTCCATTTGAAAATAATCAGGTATAATCTTTGTCTTTAATAGTACTTCTACACAAGCTGTCCTGGGCAGGGGCAGGAAAGAGTATCCTGGGGGCAGGAAAGAGTATCCTGGTTTTGCTAAACATCTTCAATAAATTACAAAGCCTCTCCACATAAGTTGATGAGCTCTTTCTTGGCAAAGCTTCTAAATCTCTGGAGTTGTTCTCTGTGGATCTTTCACAGGAAGCTAGAATGATCTCGTATGTGGGATAAGGTAGAGGATATGGGGATCCATAGTGCTCATAAAAACCCACTTATTTTAGCAATTTATCAGTATTCTTCCAGATTTTCTTTCAGTCTTGCATATCTGCCACATAACACATTCTACACTAGGTAGTTAGGCAAGTTCAAGAAAATTTTGCCAGTCTGACTCAATAATTCATTCTCTCCTTCCATTCCCTGATATGCAGCTATGCTGACACCAGACAAAATATTTTTAGAAATCACTGTGAGTAGACTGATGGGCTCTCCACAATGGTGCAGAGCACTCCTCTGTGAGTGGAACAACCATATTATATCATCCATCTCTGGTTCTTAGTACCAGTAGTGTTCATACACTGGGAAACTGGTAAAAAGAAGCCCTATTGATACTAACCCCAGATATAGAGTTGGTTAAAAGACCACTGAATACAAGGAAAAGATCTGTAGAAATCAGTAAGCTCTGCATTGCAGCTTTAGCAAGGGTCATGCTTGCATTTCCTTATATTCCCCACTATCATCCCACTCAGCTTTACTTTCACTTACTCTGCCTTTTCCTAGAATTTTGTACAGTCCCTTCTCTTCTTCACGTTGCACAGCTGTTCTGAATTCTGCAGGAGCCTTAAATTACATCTCAGAGGAAATAAAAATATTCCTGTTACATTCAGCAGAAGAACCCTGTCAGGTAGGGGAGGGTTAGTAAATACAAGTTAACACAAATTCAGTTTTCCCCTCATAGCTGCTGTACCTGCAGTGGTAGGGATGACCATACACTTGCATGCCTGCTTCAGCCTTTCTGACAAGCTATGATGGAAAACGTCAGCCCTCAAAATACCTGATCATTCAGTCCTGGGTTTAAAGGTGCCATTCTGAATTCAAATCCAATTATTCTGCATCTGTATGTTAGCCAGGCAAAATATTTTATTGTCTTTGCTTCACCTTTCTCCTCTCATATGAAGTTCTGCCCTTGTCTTTTTGTGTTTTTTGCCTCACTGGGAGATGCCAATATCTTTTAATAGATCTCGTGATGGGATATTAATCCAGCTGTCAAATACAAGTATCAAAGCCTGGACACCAAGTTTCATCTTCTGGTTCTATCAATTTGGCACTCAATCTCTTAATGTGGCACTTAGCCAATAACATCATCAATGGATCACACGAATGTCAGCACCTGAGTTTGCAGAGCTATGTACTAGCACAGCACAGCAAGTCTCTCCTTTGCAATATTAGGTTTTGGGGGAAATGTGGCTTTTAGAGGACATTAGTGCAAAGCTATCAATGTGCAAATGCATCAATGCAAACCCTAATGTAGTTTGGAGTGCTGTAAAATAGCAATTACAAGCATGTGCTGTGAATAAGATATTACAGTTCCACCATCTGAAATACGCATAGGTGTGTGTGCATGTTTTCCCTCTCTGACTTCCCTTGCTGTTTCTTCAGTGGCAGTGCTTTAGCTTTTTAGCACTGCATAGGAAAAACTACCTAATAACTGTTGGACCGTCCACCTTTGGTTCCATTAATATGTCCACTGATAGTCTTCTATGCCACTTTTTTTGCTGCAAAATTTTTGTGTTTCATGTGATTGATGCCTTGGGGATCTGCAAAATTAAGGTAATTTACATGTTCTTCCCTAAGCACTAGAGCTCCTGTTCTCTCCCTTGTATTCTATCTAAGCATTCTACCATATAACAAACAAGCTGAAGAAGGAAACAGATGAAACAGATTTTCCTTTGCAATACAAAGCAGCCTCAATTTGTGAAAAAAACTTATCACAGACAGCAACCTTCTCACTCCACAAAATCTCTAGGTGCTTCAGGAAAGATGAACAGTTCCCTAACAAGGAGTTGCAGTGCTAAGCTCACAGTTGAAAAAGATCAAATTTGCTACATCCTGTAGGGCATAATAAGGAAGCAAAACCCCAGCCATCTCCAGGTGAGGTATCTATTTGTGCCTTAAATTTATATATAGGAAAACATGTAGGTAAGTATGTGGCATGCTCCATGTGGATCTGATAGGAGGGGTGTGAGAATAGGAGGGAGTGCATCTGCTTTGTATTTTCTGATGGCCATTTACTAATCAGCTTTGAGTAACTTAGATTTTACTAAGTCCAGCCTGGGAGCTGCAGTGTTTAGAACAAGGGCTTTGGCAGCTGGAGCTAAACAAGACAGGTATCAGACTTTCAAAACAATTTCAGAACACAGAGGTATGCATCCAGTGTCATACTTTTCCTAGTAGGAAAGACCTGCCTGACTTCCATTGGAACGAAGTATCTCCTCTCTGGCAGCATCTGGAAAAAATTTTCTATCTACCTCGCAGCAGCTTCCAGCATCTAAATACCACTGCAAATCTTGCCCATTCTACAACTGATTCATAAAACTCAAATTTGGACTGAGTACACGGGGACAGAGACTAATGCTTACCTGGAGTGAAATTTCCCTCAAGACTGGGTATATCAGGGAACTGGAATCCATCAAGATTTTCGGTCCAGCACTGTGCATTTCCTAGTTGTCTTTTCTTTTGCTGGAAAGAACTGACTTACTTGCCTGTACCTGGAGGCTTAGTCCGCACCTCTCACACAAGCTTGTCTGTATTACCATGCAAATTTTCCACTCAGAAAGATAAAGCTTGTGGGGATGATTGGGTTGTTATGGCAGAACTGTGCTGCAGGCTCTCCTATGTTCTTCGAAGTGCTCTGTGGTGGATGTTTGTTTTTACTTCTTTCAGAATCTATAATGACTCCATCTTTTCTGCTTTTCCCCAGTGTTACCTGCTGCACATGAAAGCAAAGTCAACAAGATCAGTGGAACTAATATCATACTGACTTCCTGAGGATAAGTAATCAGAATTCAAGCCTTCAGGAAACAGCCTAAAAAGTAAGATGCTCCAAAATATCTGGCAACAAAAGGTCTTCACAGACATAAACAAAGAGCCTTTTTTTCTCTGTCTTGGACACACTCTTTAATCAATCTTTAATGGACAAAGATATAAACCCAGTTATGTTTGGGGAGAAACCTGGACTGATAAATGATCTGATGTCAATTAAGTTGCAATATTAAGATGCTGATATGATGATTCTTCTCTGACTCCAAGTGAAATGAATTGCCTGCTTATACCAGAAGCAAAAGAGAACCTTTGTGAAAGCTTTTTACTGATCTTCCTGCAAAGCGCTATTTATTAAAATAGTAGTTCACTGTTTGAAGTCTGGTGCAGCAGTTGGATTCTATTCTGATTCTGAACCATACAGATATTTTTGCTTTAGGATTTCCTCTGTATTTCCTCTTTGCAAGAATGGATAGGATTTAATTTAAACTCAGGCAGTGAAGATTTTAATGCAGAGTTCAGACCTGGCAAAAAAAGCTGCCTAGAGTAGATCCATGTGGCTGTGATGACAGAAGAGAGTTACAAAGTCCTGCCTTGAATTAGCGGATGACTTTATGCTTCCCAGACATTTCCCAGCCTATCCATTACTGATAGGACTTCACCCTTTCCAGACCTTCTAGCTAAGTTAAGTGGGCCAAATCTATCTCTGGTGGAGGCCCACTAAAGACTGTGGTATTAACATACTGTGACTGACATGCTGCAAAATCAGATTAGGCACCAATTTCTTCAACGGCTGATCTCATTAACTGTCATGCTGCCACCCAGACCAATAATCGCCCTGTCCTCTTCCTTGTAGGACTCCATTTTAGAGAGGTCCTATAAATCATCCAGTTTGGCTTTTTACTGAAACAAGCAGAACATAAGCTATTTTTCCCTTCAAAATTGAATTAAACATTTTTGTATGGTACATTCATTATCTATAGCATAGCTGCATACAAAATGCTTAATTGGCCTTTGGGAAGTACGCAGCAAAATACTGCCCAGTTAGAATACAGCTTGAAAGACATTCTCTTGATTAGGAATATAACTGAATCATGGTTCATTAGCAGATTTCTATCTGGAGAGGGAATCTGGAGAGGTATTTTCTAAATTATGGGGTTTATATTAATGATGTCTAGCCAAACGGACTGTCTGGCTTTATCTTTGTATCATGATCTCTGATGGAACAAAGCTATTGACTAGGTATCTCTTAGTAATTACTCTGCAGAGTGACAGCTGCGGTCTTTTGCTTTTTTCTCATCACAATTTCCCACTGAAAATGGTATAATTTTACTTAATCTTTTGTACTGCAAAGTGGGATGGAGTTTTTGATCAGCCTTTTTATGATACTTTCTTGAAAATGAGCAGCTATATTGCATTTTTTTAGTGTTCCAAACTGTTTTGAATCCTTTCACAGACAAATTTATTTCTCTTTCATTATGTCATTACTGTAGACTTCTACTTGTAACAGCTTTTCTCCCCTTAGCCACAAGAGCTGGGCCTCTCCTTACCTCTCTGCAAGAAATGGAGTGGAGGGGCTACACTACCCAATTATGTTTTCACAGGATTCAATCAGTCAAGCTATGCTGATTTACAATAGCTGAGGTCTTGGATGACTATCTCTGAAATAAGCTGTCTCCTTGGTCAGAGAGATTTCAGGCATATTATTTTACATGGGCGGTTTCTCCAGTAAATGAGCCTAGCCTGTATATCTTTGAAGTTTTAGTCTAAAGTGGATCATTTCCTGAATCATTCACTGTATTATCAGTGCTATTTCTATTAAAAAAACCTCCCATGAGTTTATAAGTCTTATCAACCATTAATATTTGCCTTGAAATTCCAACTAAAATTTAGGCCAGCAAGCGATTTATGAGAGGAGCTGGGATTCTGTTGCTGGATTTGTTTCCTTATTTCTTTGCTCTTCCCTAACTCCTTTGAAACCTTTCCAGAGGGAAGCTGGAGTCCACAGGATGATAAATGAGGAAATGACCAGAGGGCTCCAGGACTCCCAGGCAGAGGCTGCAGAAAGACAAAGCATTAAGAAGGAGCGACAGTTCTGTTAGCACAATTTTGTGCTACAGCTTTTTGCCTCTCTTGCCTTCTGTCAAGGTCCTGTGGGTCCTACTGATAGGATGTAGAAGAAAGGGTATGGTATACGGTGCAATTTTTTCTTCTATCAGTAGCACATGGGTCCTGTCCCCTTAGCCTTTCCCTCCTGTTGCTGCTATATTTTGGCTCAGTACTAGGTATTTTACTCACATTAACAAACACCTGAGAGCAAGCTCCCTGAAACTTCAGTGTCTGGGAGCAAACTGTATCTACTCAAGAAAAACCAAATAAGCTCTCGTTGGTTTTGGCACTTTTGCTGGGACTGCTTGTTTAAAATTCTGGACAGGTTTGGCCTTCTGGCAGGTGGTGCAATGAAAAAAATTAACATTTAGTATATTTCCAGGAGAATTTCTCCTAGAGCACTGCGAGTGCTTGCTAGTCTGCTGGTTTATGCCAGGTGGAAAGCGAGACATCAATGACTCCTGATTTATCCTGGTTTTCCTTTTTTCCTGTGAAACTTCTTGATACACGTCTCATTCAGCTTACTTCTCAATTTCATGCAACCAGAGTCAACCTGAAGGAATGAAAATAACTGTTTTACATAGAAAGCGTTTCACTATCTACTTTTCTCCCTACAGGTGCTGTTCAGTAGGTACATGGAGACTGAATTATCTCTGACCATGGAGTTCACAGTCAGATTCATCTGTGCTGGCTTAAGAATCCATGTTGTGTTCCATAGTACTTTCTTACCAAAATCATAGGACGTCTCTCCTTAAACCTCATCATTTACCTGTCTGTCCTTTCCTTTCTTTCAAAAAATACCAAAGAATTTTAAAAGATGGAAATTTCACAATTAATGTATTTCATCTATTAGTTTAGTTTAACTGAAAAGCTATATTTCTTAGCTCTTATCTAACTTATAATTTACCTTAATAATTAAAAATAACAATCAACACTGAGAGTATTTCCAAGGGATTGACAACTACATGTAAGACTGGATCACTGAAGGCAAGGCCAAGGGCTATTAGCTTCTGCAAGCTGCTCCCCTGCCAGTGCTCTGTGACAAGGTTGCTATTGCTATTTTAACCTCTTTTTTAAAAAAAGAAATCCAATATACATGTTTCCTGTTATTCCCAACAGAGCCATCTCTCCTCCAAGGCATAACGGAAGAGTGGGTTTTAATAGCAAAGCTGGACTGCAGTACAAAACATAGCTAAAAAAATCAGCCACAGTTATGATTAAAGTTGCTGCTCTGAGTACCAAAGGTTACAGTTATATGGAATTGAATTTTCAAACAGCAGAAGGTGCTTTGCTTTTTCCACCTAATTAATTTCCTTTTTTTAAAGGCTTCCCCTCTGAGGTCTTTTTTTTGGATATTCAAGGATTTTGGTGAAAGTTAACGGCAAGGGGCATCAATGGAAATCCTGCATGCAGATCTCTTGGGGATCTCACAAGCTAAGCCAAACATTTTCATAAATACCGCAAGGAGGTCACAGCAGAGGAACTCTGCAGAACCTCAGGGAAAATTTCTGCTGCAAAACTCTAGGAAACATAGCTTATGCTCAGCTCTTTATATGCACAGACTGACCAGCATCCTCCAAGGTCAGTGGAAGGGGAGGGAGCTGGTCCCCTAAAGCATAGCTATTTTGCAGCAGTGACTCGTAGAAGGCTACACATCTGCATTTTCCTGCTACCCTGCAGCAGGGCCTGCAGCATGGTGGAGGCAGGGAGCTAAGGAAGGGGTTCTGTCCTCTACATCTCAGCATTGTTCCCATGGGAGGAAACATTATCTCAACTTTCACTGTCAGCTGTGCACTCTAGCTCTAATGAATGCCCTTTCCAATAAACTTTCACAATAAATCCGTGACCGATCATTTTCACTGTCAATCTGCTCTTCTCACAAAGCGGGGCTTCATTCTTCCAAGGGTACAGCAAGGTAAACTGGGATGCAGTGCGAGGTGCAGCCTTGAGAAAATCACCAGAAGGAATCCAAGTGAAGATGGAAACAGGTCCCCAAGGTGTGTGATTCATCATCTCCAACAATTCACGTTACTAAGATTCACAATGCCAGGTCCCAGCAGCTTTCCATCACCTGCCTGAAGATTACTATCGCTCTGAGTTGGAAGAACAAGCAAGAAATCTTCCCTATTGCAGCCAAAGTTCAAAGCACAGCCTATTAGCCCACATCACTATTAATTTCCTTTTACATTAATATATAATATTGCTAATGCTTCTCTATGGATTTCTCACACATCAGAAGCACCAAATACATATTTATTTAACTAACAGGATGCAGCCAGAGTCTCAATAAATTAGTATAGTAACTCTGGCTTCACTGCTACTTCATGAAGTTATCAGACAGCCAAATACAAGACAAAACCAGCAGCATTTCTCATCCCACAATGTGAACGGAAGCCAGTGAATTAAGTCAGACCTAATCCATGTTTCCAAGAAGAGTCAATCCTTGTCTTTCATCTTCAAAAAGCTGGGCCTGTTCTCATAACCTCCTAACTCTTCCCAATTTCACTTACCTGGAAAGACGCTGCATGGCAATCTTCTTGCTGTGTTCTAATTAGTTTGTATCTCTCTGATAATTATTTTACTGAAGCTCAAATTCTCATAAAACAAATTGTCATTCCTGTCATATCCTCAGTCATTTTATCAATAACTTTAAGACCATTTATTTGTGTGCTGACAGTTTTATCTTTTACTGCTGCCATTATTAAAATATTGTTGGGAAACTGCATCTTTTATAGACACCACAGTTTAAAGGGGTAATTCTTATTGTTGATGTTTCTTCTGTTTTACTCAATGCAGTTTTTTTATCAGGCACTCAGCTGTCTCCACTTCCCAAAGTTCTGATGTGTTTAAACAGTGGGAACAATGAGCAGATATGTGAACAGCAGAGGCCAAAGACAATTTGAGAAGAATAATAAAAAGTGCACTAAAGTAGAAAGTCAGATTTTTGAACAATGATTATAACATTTAATATAGACCATAATTTGGGACACCAAGGGCCAAAATGGTAAAGTGGAGAAACCATGGAAGTCAGTACTAACTGTTCGTATTATATGGGGAAAATGCAATTAATTTAAGAAGGTGAATATTAAATTATCATAAGCTGGTTTGTATAAACTAGACTGTAATACATTGAAGAAAAAGCACTGAAGCCAAGAGTAAATGTATGACTCCAGCTATCATTCAGAGTCCTCTAAAACACTTGGAAAGGCACCAGAGAGAGATCTGGCAGAGAGGCACAGAAATATTTTTTTTTCCACTTTAACAAACCTCTATGTATGTAGGATAAGATTTTTAGAATAAGATGTATAAATCCCTAGTGATTATTTAAGTCTATCATTTAGTCTTGTAATTACTGTCGTCTCTTAACAGTTGTATGTTTAATTGATTGCACTGCTTCAGGGCTAAAACGATTTATCTCGGAGCTCCATCTACTGATTCAAAGGTGGCACGACGTATTAGAAACAATCCCACTCAGCCTTCTGACAGATCTTAGCTCTGTTTCAAACCAAGGTAAAACCCGCTGTAAAAAGGCCCAAATAAACAACTCTGAGAACTGCTGGGGCATATAGCAGGGCTATAGCTATATTCTACTTCCTTGCTGGAGCTAACTCACACTGGAGTTTGACAAGCACCAGTCTCTGTAGTGTCAGCACAAGCACTCTCTGCCCCCTAATTACACGTGCCCAGTTCTTACACCTCCCAGTGCCATACCATTAGTCACACCCGTAAACCTACTTTCCAGGCTTTGTAGTGAACACAGGGAACTAATTCAGAAAAATTTTGGCTTGTTTTGGTCCCAGGTTCTGGGATGAAGGCAAACTTTTCCTGGGCCCATCTCCTTCCCCCCATACACCGACTTTGAGAAAAGCACTGCACAAACTGAGCACATTAGAATTGAAATAATGTGTCACGTATTGTCATGCATCTTTAGAAAATGAATACAAATAGATCCTCTTTCTGTAGAAAGCCAGGTATCTTTGCATAAGATTTTACTCAAATGGTTCCACCTTCAATTCAGTAGGACTAAATGAGATGTATCAGAGTAAAATCATTGTTCTGTGGTCCATTATAAATTTCATAAAAGATACTCAGCACTGTTTTAGAAAACAGAAGTCACTCAAGCCATCATCTAGGGTATTCAGCATGAAAAACACTCAAAATAGATTTACTGCCAGCTCTCTTTAAAAAGAACTGAATTGTTTTTTCAAACAAGCTACACCAGATTGCTTACCAAGGAAAATTAAACCTGTATGAAGAATAACAGGGCATTTGGAAATAGACTCTATCTGAAATTTCAAATGCTGGAAACAATGCAGGCAGAACAAACACTTCTGGTAAAATTAACTGTGTAGAGACAGAGCAGTGACCATATATTGAGACTTGAGCTAAATTTATCCTGTTGTCTCCCTGTTCTTGAGAAAGGATGGATGAGATGTGACTTGTACCTGCCTGACCTGGCATCTAGCACTGATTAGAGAAGTTCTGAGAGCTGCTTCATTTTGCAACTCAGTTGCTTCCACCCCTATAGTTTTACCAAATTTGGTAAAATTGGTAAAAAAATTGGCACATTTTAGTGCCCAAGTGTACTTCATTTTTTGCCATCCTAAGCACAGCTCATGGAGTAAGAGTGGTCTTCAGAAAGGAATATGTATCATTACGGTATGTAATGAGGAGACAGCAGCAACACTTCCCTCCATAGCCTGAGTGCCCTGCTGGACTCTAAGTTTCATGAGGAATTCACTGTAGGAAAATCTTTGGAATTACTCTGGCTGTGCTAGCACTGCACACAGCCTGCTGTCAACAGAAAAAAAAAAAGGGTCAGAAATATACCATTTTGCTAACAAAGATAAAGAATGCTACAGGCACTTGCAGTTATACCTGCCAGCAAAACGACCCAGCCAGACATCATGTGCACTACCCTCTGTCCAAACCAGACTCCACTCAGAGGAATAAGAATATTCAAAGAGAAAAACTAGGACACTAAAAGCCTCCTTTGGAGATTTGTTCATGTAATAAAGCACAACAGAAGTCTTTTTGTAGGATTGTACTTCTATCCTGAGGTCTTTACTGGCTATTAATTAAAGTCATACTGTCTGTTTATACAGACAAAGACAACCAGGGGCTCAAGTAAAAGATAAAAAGTAGACCCCATATAATTAAAAAAGAAGTCTGAAAAATGTTTAATTATGTGTTTTATCCTCTCTGAAAAGCAACTGACGTATGTTTCTGTTGCTATCAATAATGACACTAACTAGATGATTTTCAGCCGCCAGAAGAACCCAGTAAATCAAGGGCCCCTCAGGCATATGTACTATACTCTGAAAACAAGGGCCATGTACATAGAGCATGCATGCACAATACAGCCGTTTCTTCTGGACCTGGCTGCACTTCCTGAAACACTGATTTCAACTTGATTCTTTCCAAATGTCATGTGCGTTTACATTTTTCTTTATTAATATGCCTGATGAACTTTAAACACTAAAAGCTGTGTTGCTTTTACAGGTCACTAAGAACAGAACCAGCAGTAGGACAAATTCATCACCGTAACCTTTTCTTTCTTCTCATGAGTTTTGCTTTGGTTCTGCCCTTGCACAGGGAACACCCACCTAATCCATAACATCCTGCTAATTAGTCCTTGCCAAGAGTACTTTTATCCATGTGAAACTTCCACCTGCCACTGTGACAGAAACAAAGCATAAATTCCTGGCGTAAAGGAATAAGATCTAGCAGAAGCTTATAACATTTGCTTGACAGGACCGTCTAGTTTAATTTGAATTTCTAGAAACAGCACTCTGGTGAAAAACACCCCAACCCCATTTCATGAATTCTTTTTCTAGATCCACCCACAACACAGCAAAATTTTGTCACGAGTTTTAGGAGACAGCAAGTGGCAGCATATCAGCTCCAACCAGGGAGGGCCATGGCTGGCAAACAAAATCCAGTAATGCCATGGATGAAGCGGTCAGGGCCACACTCCCGAGCAGGGCTAGTGGTGCCAGGGACTGTTAGCCCTTGCTGACGTCCTGCCCCTGCCTTTTTATTCTCACAGAGGCAGAGTTTATAACCGCAGCACATAAAAACTCTGCAGTGCCAGGCCAAGGAGGCTGAAGCAGCCTCCTGGCCCAAAGAAGGTCTGTGGAGAAGAGGGATCTAGAAGACTTACCTTCTGAGAGAATATAACCCTGTAGGTTTAGCCCACCTTCCTCTCCCAGTCTCATTTTTGCCCCTGAGTTTCAGTCAGAACAAGCCACAGGAGCCACCAGCTGCTGCCACAACCCCAGGTACGACAAACACAGCAGGCGCCATGACAGTGCCTAGTTCTTAGCTGCACCCGAGACCCTCGTAATGCCTGAAAAGCCACAAAACAATGCCTCCTTAGTTAAAAAAAGCTAACCTTTTCTTCAGCGGCTTCTCCCACTGAGGCCTGGGATCCTCCCAGCAGTGTGCCGGCTCCTCCTGTGTGCTGCTGCCCTGCACCATCTGCCAGGCTGGCGAGTGTACTTCTCTTGCCACCTCAGTGATGGCCATGTTGTGCTTCCCCTGGGACAGCACCTCCATGAAGGATGGGCTCACGCTTCCTGCACAGATCTCCAGCAATGGCAGCTACTGCTTGACATACCGAGGTGGCCTTCAGTGCTCTTCTCTTGCCCCAGCTGCACAGGGCAGAGCCACAAGGCCTAAAGACAGGATGATGAATAGTGGCTCCCCACCAGGCAATGCCCACTTCAGCTACTTCATAGTTTAGTGCCTTTTTCTCTATTTCTTCCTCTCTTCTTGCGAATTTTTCACTTCAGGGGTGCCGCACACAGCTGTTCTCCCCAGCCGCAGCACTGGGCTCCATGTTCTTCCTGAGGCAGCCACATTATTTTTCCTGCCTCAGCACCTTTGCTGTGGTGCAGGACTGGGAGCGGGGAGGGCCTTGCCGAGGCACCAGGGAAGGCAGGTATGCAGGGACTCCATAGCAACTCCAACCGACACAAAAGCGAGAAAGCTGCCATGAAAATCTCCCTCACCTTGTCCTGAGGAACACAGAAGCCCCTAGATGCAGGGAGACTCAGCTGAAGGCCATGGGGGGTGTGCTCCATCATCACACCTCCTTCTGCACAGCAAAATGGCTGCTGTGCTGCAGGGCAGGGCAGGAGCACCGTGAAGGAAATGGGGGGGCACAGGGTGGCAGGCAGAGCTTTCTGCTGCAATAATGCTGCTTTCTTTAAATGGAAATACTCTATTTGTTTAATCTAGGCTTTCATTGTTCAGACACAGAGAAAAGCGGAGAATGAGGGGACCCAGGCAGCAAAGTAGCATCATGAAAGGCCCGAGCTGTGCTTGCCACAGGTGGTTTTGGGGAGCTGAATTTGAGGAGGAGTCAACTGCCCTTGTGGTTTCTTCTACACCATTTTGACTAAAATTTCCATGCAATCTATGCCCCAGTTACATGTTTACATAGAAAGAGGCTTGTGTTTCAGAAAATGCCACAGTTTAGGGTGTTCCTTGTCTTTACAGTCAAGTCACTCTGATATCTGAAAAGATTTAGGGGGGCACCAAAGTTTGAAAAAAAAAAAATCTGAGTATATACTGAAACCTTCCTTTTAAGTCTTCTGGGAAACCCAATCACACTTTTAACAGTCATTGTATATGCCTGAATTTCTGTCCTGTACATGTATTACGTATGCACACCATCTGCCTGCACATGAACATCTGTGAGCCAGGTTCTGCTCATACACACTGGTATGATTCTTTTATGAGTTTTTCTTTGATGTTAACTATACTGATATCAATTTAGCGTAATTTCATTAAATTCAGCAGAGCTTTTTTCTTTTTTTTTCCTCTGGTGGAAAGTCAGAGCAGACTCTTCTGCATTATGTCAGTCTAAAAATTACCATAAGTAAGGTCAGATTTCATCTTTAATTATTTTTGCTTCCAATAGTCTTTGCTGAAAGAAATGAATATCAACCAGTTCAAAATTTGAATCTTCATTGGAAGTTCCCACAGGAATGCACCCTGCCCTGGGAAGTACCTCACTTTAGCCCAGGACAAGCCACCCACAATCCTAAACTCTAGTTTGTGAAGTTTTCTAATTCTCAAAAAAACTAACCCTGTCCTGTGGAGCTCAGAGGGATGCGGTGGAGGCTCCTGAACAAAATAGTCTGATAACAGACTGAAATCCCTAATCCTGCAAGTCATTTAATTGCGGTGTTTTCTGTTACGGTTCTGCCGCTTGCACTTCACAAATACAGTTATTTTCACAGGTATTTGTATTCTAAACAGTGCGTGGTCTAATAGTAGTAACATTGCAATAGCACTATTACATGCACAGATGCGTAACTGTTTCCTTTCACAGTAAATTTTATATCTAGAATTGTCTGCAAGAAGCCCCACAAACCCCAAAACTATGGGTTTTTTATTTATTGTGGCAAAGTCTAATAATTAACATAGTACTGTGATTTATCAAAGGACATCTATTATGAAAATAAATCCTAATAAGAATTGCTTTGCCAGGTACTTAAAGATAAAACTATCCAGAAAAGAGAAATGTAATATGTAAATGAAATAAGGATATAGAAATGGAAATTATCATATGTGAAGTAGAAGAAAAACTCAAAGAGCTTAAAGTGCTGAAATTGGAGGGACAGGATAATCTCCGTCCCTGAGTTCTGAAAGAACAGGCACATGAAATTGCATGTCCAGCAGCAAGGATTTTTAATCAAGCTTCCAACTGGTAGCATATCACTACTGAAAAGCAAACCACTTGCCTATATTTCAGAAAGGGGGAAAAAAAGATAACCGGAAAACATTAGTGTGAATGACATTCAAGGCTCTAGAAGGTGTTTTTAAGAAAAACATCTATGAAAGTAGACATAAATGGAAAATGGGACAAAATGCAACCTAAGTTTACCAAAGGTAAGGCAGGTCGAGTGAATATATTTCTGTTGATTAAAACCACTGCTTTAACCAGTGGCAAGTGCTGTAGATACTATCTGTTAGGCTTCTGTAAAGTAAGTTGTGAATAAAATGCTGAAGCAGGAAAAAACCCTGGTTGTGTTAGAAGAGGAACTGTTGTCTGGAGGAAGGGTATTATTGTAATTCTTAAAGGATCGGTGTTGGAATCCATCTTACTTAATATTTCCAGTAATGACTGTGACACAAAAAAGAGTATGCTGATGAAATTTTGCTGAGAGCAAACAGAGAGATACTACTAATACAGAAGAGGATTAAAGGCTCATATAAGAAAGAAGTGGATACTGTGGCAACTGGAATAACAGAAATAGAATGAAATTTAGCAGCATACAATGTATGTATGAAAAACCAATAGCAGGGGCTCAGCACTTGGAATCCAAACAAGGAGGAGATACATTAGTTGAACACAGGCTACCTATGAGTCACTACTGTGAAGACATCTGTGGAAAAGCTAAACAAAATCGTAAAATGTTCTAGGTTTGGTATTGCTAGTAGATGCATGAAAATATTAATACCATTTTACAAGGCATTCGTGAAATCTCATCTCAAATATTAATTTTTACTCTCCATGTTTGAGTGCTAGGACAGGTGGAAAAGACTGCTATAAAAATAGGAAAGCTTGTCTTACTGAGATAATGAAGACAGCTCAGCTTCTTTCCCCAGGCTTATTATCAAGTCACTAGCAATCTACAATATTCACCAGTTCACCATTTTGAATCACAAGGCTGTTGGATACATCACTGTCATGATAATGTAGCAAATAAAGCAAGCCTAAAATATGAAAAACATTTGGGAGGATGGTTGCCTAATTATTGGCCCTGTGTAATCACCCATAAATACCCATATCATACTTTTTTTACTATCTCAACACAAATATTCATGATAATCTCTATTTTTTACAGTAATGGAAACTCATACAGATAAAATTTCCTATAGATAAAATTTCCTATAGATAATGATGTTTTTATTTGCTTTTTAACTATTTGTTTTTAAAACTGTAACACTTAACACTTGGAAAACGAGAGGATTGAGGTATTTGTAGTGACTGGATTCATCTGAAGGAAGAATGTATGCAAATATTTTATTAGAGTTAAGATGTTGCCTTATTCCTTTATTAAAGAAAATAAACGACATTGCTTTTAATTTGTACTATTAAAAAGCTGTGTTTTTTTAGGAGATAGATATTGTATCTAATTAGTGCATATATTATACTTAGTCTTCTATCCCTGGTTAATTATTTAAAATACAGTACAGATTTGTACAGTACAGACATGTACAGATTTTCTATTAACAAGCAAGGAAACCTTTGGATGTCCTCCAGTAAATATTCTGCGAACATTTCTGCCAACTGCAAATAACAGTAACTATCATTAACACTTCAACCTTTAAGAATACAGTGCACTCAAAAAATATCAAACTTGTTTGGTTTTGGATGAGTTCTGAGGCAAAGAATGCTAAAATAAAATACAAATATTGTAAATATGCGATTTCAGTAAACCGTGTAGATATGCACTTTATTCAGGAACACTTATTATTATGTGAATTTATTAATTCACTTTATTATATGTAGCCATGTTAGTGTTTTGGTTCCATTAAATGTTGAAAGATAAGTCTTCTGTTAAATATACATGAGAATTACTGCAGTAGTGGGATACAGCATGTTCCAGTTCAACATTTTCAGATTCATTGTCCATGGAAAACAGAAGTCATATGTTAAGAGACTGGAGTCCTAAAAAACTTAAAACAACAGGCTTGTGTGAGTTTATGTCTGTGTGAACTGAGTAGACTGTGAAATCTGTGGGCTCAGTCTACTGTGAAAGCAAACTGTCTTTCAGGAATAAAGACATTTCTGGTGGTAGAGGCCGAGGAAGCCTGAGGAAGATCTCAGAATACCCCACAGCACATTATGCCCAAATGGGACACTGGGCATGAAACACACTCCTCATGCTGGGGTTAGTGTACTGATATGTCAAAGCAGGTGTACCTCGCCTCCTCCCAGAAATGCAACTCCTGTCCTCAGTTTAAATGTGCAATGCAAGTAATTTGATGAGACTTCAACCCTCCAGTATTTTATTTTAAATAAAATAACAGGTGGTGCTGTTATTTTAAAGATGAAGATACATATGTAGAAAGACAGAGGACTGCTGTTGTTCAGCCAAAAGTAGGGATCGTTGCTCATCATCAGCCATCAGGTAGCAATGACTTCCCACCACTGCTGACCTTGTATTTCCTTTTATTTCATATCTATATAATGGCCATGGGAAAGAAGCAGAAGTCTGAAAGGTTTCAAGCAGCCACATTACATCTGTGTACTGGGCATTCAGTGTACTGCTGCTGGGCATTCAGCTGCCCTTCCATTTCTTCCTGCTGTCGTTGAGAGCTGAAGCACATTGATGGCTGCTACGGCTGCCCAAAGCACGGTGCTTCAGAGGAGCTCGGTCTCGGAGCAGAGCAGTCACCCAGAGAAACGGCCTGCTGCTGAGGAAAAAGCCAAAGAGGGGACTGCCCAGAGGAGCCACTGCTGTGTAGGTCAAGCTTTCCAACAGCAGGACCCTGCAGCAAAAGACAACCTTTTATGACAGTTAGGTCCCACAGCTTCGGGGAAATTGAAGAGATGATTTGGTGTCTTTTTCTATTTGTTTTCTGGAATTGATCAAACTAAACTTTCCTGACTTAAAATCAGTTTTGGTTTAGATTTAGAGAAAATACTGCTAACAACTTATGGCCCAATTATGTTATTTTTATGCTTCATAATAATTTATCTTGCAAACAGTTCCATTTATTGTGATGAAAGACAGTCGGATTTTACGATCACAAAGTATGAAATGCCAAGAAAATGTGCCTCTCTGGTTTCCCTCTTGCTTCCACTGTGAAAATACTTTAGTATGGCTTCACATCAGCATCCTTTTATCATTGTATCTGCCAAAGCTGCTGGTCAGCCCTCTGCTACTTTCATGCCTTCTTTGTCCATAACCTCTGCTGCCACAGGTGATTTTCTGCCCACTGTTGAATAAGTCTCTCTTTTTTTAATTTGCTGTGTCAAGGAGGTAGAGAGGAGGATGCCCTATCAATCCATTTGTTTTATTTTCTATTTCATTTTTTACTTTCAACATTGTGTTAGTGGACTTTGAAGCTACAGGAGCCAGCTGAGGTAGCTCATCAACACATCTCATGTTGGAAAGACAGAGAAATGCAAGTTGTCTTAACATAGAAAGAAAGTAAATCTGTCAGGGGAGGAGAGCCTTACTTCCTTAATTTGGAGACAGGCAGGCATTCTTTCAACTTGTCTTTTTATGTTTATATTTACAGAAGTCCTCTCCAGTGAAAATATTCCTCAAATGTATGTACACATACATATACATATAGTGTATATATATAATCTAGTAGAGTCTGTTGTCATTGTCCATAGGAGAAATTTATGGAAATAACACAGAAGAGAAGGAATGCTTCTGAACAGCATCTTTCAGTATACCTGTCTGGAATCAGCTAATGCAAATTCATCAGTGCTAGTGCTTGGTTTCTCTTCCCCACTACAAACAACAGACAAACCACAGTTTGTCTCTGACATATGGGGTTAAGGAGCCAGCAAGAAGCTTTATCACTTCACTTGGAAGTCTATCAATTCCCGGAATCATGCCCAAAGAGCAGATCATGTGCTATTGGTATGAATACCAGAAACCAATTCTAGCATGCATGCCAGAGGTTAATCACCACTGTTCTTGTCTGTTCTCTCTCCAGGGTAAACATTTTGATGAGTCTTCATGCTATGCTGGTAAGTAACTACTATTTGGTTGTTTCATTTTTATTTGCTTCATTGAAGTATCTGTGAAGAGCCCAGGCTGAAGAGGAAGAAATCATGGCAAACAGCCGTTTTTATTTATTTTGCATTGCTTAAGCTACTTCAGATATTCTGAAATCTAACTCAGATGTGAGGTGGAGAAATGCAGTTAGAAAATGTGGGATATATACACCAGTGTTGACAATCACAAATGGAATCCTGTCCACAGCAAGTACACTTGATGCTTGTAGTAGTCTTTCAGCTGTCTCTTGCCTTATCCATCTATTAGCATTGCTTTAGGCTTGCTGACAAGGTAATATGACAATTTCAGCACAAAATAGGTGCTAAGCAAAGATGACTCTAAACGGGCCACCTACTTACTGTGGTGAGCGTGACTGCTTCTGCACAAAGTCCCTTTTTTGCTGTTTGGGAGAATTCAAATGTGATTTTGTGGTTTTTGTGTCTAAGAGAATGTGACAAAGAACTATAGCTGAGGGGAAGGAGAATGAGGACTCTGGATTAAAAATGTGTTTATTTCTCCAGGCAGAAGACAGATTGACAAGCCTAGTGGTATCCAGGCTAAAACCCGCTAAATTTGGGAGCTTACTAAAGCAAAATGGTGGTGTAACTAAGGCATCCCCACAGCTGCTGTAGCACTAACAGAGTGGACTATTCTTTGGGGTTTCAGTTTCTCTTTTGTATTAATGTCTATAAAGGTGACCTTCTAAAGAAACAAAAGATTTCTTCTAAAGGGGTAATTATCAAGTTTCTTATGACAGGGGAATATGAGGAAACAATCAGACTTTGATGATACAGTGATCACTATTTATTGTAAACTGACTGAACATCTTCCACAGAAGGTTTTTAGCATAGATCTATTTTTTCTAGATAGGGATTTTTAAACACTCCATCACTTACTTGGATAAAGGATCTGTGAGTGTGTATTTATGTCTGTCTCATTCTTTTCCCCTTAATACATTTTATTTCCTGCGTATATGGGAGATATATTAATGCAGGATAAGAACTGTTACGTGTTTTGTTTCCTTGCTGGGGTCGATTTGTCTCGTGGTCCACCCTGCCCTTCTGGTACTCATGAAATAACCAGATCACAGACTTTCCAGTTTAATCACTATTGCTTTTCTCTTAAATAAAGATCTTGTTACAATAAACAAACAGCAGTCATAGTAATAAAGTCTCTATTGTTAATATTTAAGAACTGAGTTTTCCTGCTATATATTAAAAAGATCCACAATTTTAAGTACTCAAGCTTTATTTGAGTTGTGTTTGTTAAAGAAACCAGGAGTGCTATATGTAACTTCTATAAATGTTTAAGATTTAAACTTATGTATGAACTCCGTCCAATTTTCTCTGACCATAGCATAGAGTTTCACCTTTTTGATACAGCAGATGAAAATCAACATGTAATTGTGCTCCACCTAAAACTTGTGTAACAACAACAAAAAAATCCACCCCAGTGGAATTCCTGTTTGAATTACTGAAGACAATATTTTGAAGTAAAGGAATTGACACTGAAAGAGAATTGAAAAGGTGAATCTGTTTATATTAATTTAAATGACTTAACTGGAACCAGTTTTAAAAATGGTGTAATCCAAACACATTGTAGCCATTTCAAATCTTAAGGTAGATATGATCTAATCATATTGAATTGTTTCTATACTGCACTTTTCCTCACATTTAAAAAAATCTTTACTACAGTACAATTTCACAGTGATTAGAAAGGTGGAAAATATAGTCTACAGAAGCAACTCAAAGAACTTTATTCATTGTCATGTAGGCTTTGCTTTGGGCAGGATTAGACAACCTTGTAAGGATATCAGCAGCTAGTTGAACTTTGCAGTTCTGTGACAGATATTGATGGATATGCACTAGTGTTAGCTCAACGGTGAAAGGCAGATTTTTGTCACGCAGGTCAGTCAGAGGACGTTTTAAAGGCTTTGATGGTTTTTATAAGGAGCTTCTAAATATAAGGATGACTAGAGAAGAAAGCATGAAGATGTGTCATCAATGCTACTTAGTAAAATTATAATCTGGACCAGGTGAGGGTAAGAGTCCCTATCTTGACAGTGAATGTGAGCTGATTGGTATGATGGGGATAAAATGTGAAAGGGATTTTTTTTCCCTTGTGAAAGGGAAGAGAAGCAGGACGTAATTAATGCAAAAGGGAAGTGGGAGGAAGGCAAAGGGATGCACCACGTAATCCAGAACATCCTTGCTGAAGGCTTCTGAGTGTGTTAAGAGTGGGAAAAGATTGTATATGTGGAGTTCAGAGGAAAGAATACTGCAGCATCCTAATCTAGACAGGAGGGGAAGGAAGCCTGGTTTTCTAGACATGTGGATGGACAGAAGAGAAAGAACAGTGTCGAGATAGCCAAGCTATATTTTAATGAATGAATACACCAGGGACATGTAAGGAGGTGAAAACATCTTCTTCCCAGCAACAAGACAGGGAAGGAAGTACTGATGTTCCGTGGCAGTTTAGAGAAGGTTTCTTGCCAGCCTGTGGGCCAGACCTGACTGGAGATGTCCAGTAAGGGACTGGAAATTAACCTGCAAGCTCCTCTGCCAGTGCAGGAAGCCACAGTAATCTCTCCGTAAACCCAAAAGGGACTGAAGCCAGGAGATCAGTTACCAATTCACAGGTCGAGTCAAAGTATTTGTTAAGACTGGATAACAGAAGGGCCTGGGTGTGGAGTGGTGGGGAGCATCTGAAGCCTCGCTAGTTCTCCTTGGGCAGTTCTGCCTGTGCAGGTAAATGTCCTCATGTTGAGTATACCACAACTGATAGCCACAAACATGGGACCAACCAGTTATAATGTAGAAGAGCTAATAACATGAACACTATATCAATTTTTATATAATGACTTATGGAAGTACATAATGGACATTTCCAAACTACTAAGATAGTTTTTGAAGAGAGGATTTTATCTTTATATGTGATGTCTTAAAAATTCAAAAGATATTCTTTATTGTTATGCAGAAGAAAACATTTATTTTGAACCAAGTTGCAAATATTTGTTAATGGAGATCTTGGACTGAACAAATTTCTTGATTATGGTGCTATTGCTCTGTGAAATGTCAGATGTAAGCAGAACAATTTCCTTGCCAAAAAACATCTGCTGCGTAAAATGCTAGCTGGAAAGTCTGAGAAGGAGAAAAAAAACAAAGCCCAATGTTCTGCTATGCAATTTAAAGGCAGACAGTCTTTTGATTTGTTTCCTTTTAGCTAAATCATTGTTTTTCTTCATTGTTTCATGTACAAAGCAAACTGCATACCAAAACCACACACTTCATATGATTCAGAAGTTGGAAAGTAGAAGTTACTGCTATTGAGTTCAATAACATGAAATCAGCAGGTTGCTTTCCTTTCATTTTGGCAAGATAATAATTCTTGTAAATGCTATTTTAATACAGAACACTGTCTGTCCACACTTTATGTTACAGTCCCACCAAATGTTACATAAAATGCTAGAGTGAACTGAGTAAGTTTTAGAGAAAAGATTCTTTATTGTGCCTCATTTTCTTTCAAATATGAATAAAGGCGAAAATTATAATAGACATGAAGCTGCATCCACATACAATTCTACATCTCATTCCAAAAATGTATTTTAAAATTGTTCTGTCTTCTTTGTGGGATGGTGTTGCTAATGGTGTGTGATAAGGTAAATCAAATGTATATATAAACACATAACAGGATTGGAATAGCAGAATTCTTTGAAGTGTCTGCAGCAATAAATATTTACCTCACAAGCAAAATAAAAAGTTCACTTTTCTATAAAAAGCAAGTCTAGTTATGTTTGAAACAAACTATATGGACAGTATAATAAATCCTGAATGCTTAGGTGAAAATTGTTCAAAAGAAAAATCCACATGACTTTGAAAGACATGGTTTATTAATGGAGAAAGTGTTGCAGCCCATGGCTAGTATACCTTTCCGAGAGAGAGAAATTTAAGTATGTTTGAGTACATGTCTCAAATAGTAGTGTTATGTGACTCAGAATAGAAAATTACTGGGGAAAATGTACATGGCCTACCTTTCTCCTCCACTGCTTAAGTATCCAAATGAACACAGATTGTGTATCTATGGAAAGACATAATTACAGTTTGTTTAAATGTGTCATCCATCCTCTTTCACGCTCCAGCTAAATATGCACATCCTCAACATAGAGCAAAAATATGTAGCATAAAATTAGGAATATATTATCAGCCTATATTTAATACAGAGGCAATGTTTCAAATGATTATGGGAACATCAAGGCACTGGCATAAGCGAGCAGCACTTCAAGACTGCATTTAAGAGTAGCTTCTATTAAAGGCTTATCAACCAAGGACCTTTCTGAACTAGGAGGAAATGGTAACATTTTCAGGTCAAATTTTCAAAGACATATAGCCACAATGCACATGCCAATGCACATGCCCATGCACATGAAGCTGGCTTTCTAGACAGCGTTTTAGAAGTCTTCTGGGGAAAATGGTCTGCAGCTAAGGACAGGGAGTTGATTACATTTGCATGTGTGCTTTGCGGTCCCCACAAAGGTGCTGCTGTGCATGCAAACCAGCACCCAGTTTCTACAGAGCACTGTGGTGGTCTCCTACGTGACCTGCTGTGTGCCTGCGCAGATTTGGACTTGCTCCTGCACGGGCTCCCTGAACGCACGGGTGCAAAGGCATCGCTGAAAGCCCCTCACAAAAAGCAGCAACCAAAGATGCAGTCTGCAACTGGGATAGCAAAATCGGCAGGCTGGGGTTGCTGCCGTGCTCGGTGATCTAGGGACTATGCACATTTGAGGATTTGGGTCTGAATTGCTTTCGAGAGCGAGTCGGGGCTTGTATACCGGCTTTCCTACTGGAAACCTGCAGGACTCGGATGCAAAGCCCTACTGGGTCTTTTTGCAAAGCGAGAAGCCTGAATCTAGGCTGAGCCTTGGGGGCTTGCAGGGCACAGGGGCTGGCTGCTCACTGCTAAGGCAAAACAGACTGTCACCAAATCTCTTAACGGACCTGCTATGCCGGGGCCTTACCCCCCCGATGTTGAGGGGTGCGCCCAAATCTTGCAGGAAGGTTTGCTCCAAGGGAAGGGCTTCTGCAAGGCTGCTGTGAAACATACTCTGTTGCATATTAAAACTGTTTCAGAGCAGCAGATAGATGTTACCTGTTCTCTCGAAAGTAATTGGTAAAAAACTCCACAACTACTTGGTGGTTTATTCTCTTTAGTGTAGAAGTTATTGTCATCTCAAGATTTTAAAACAGAATTAGCTATTGCATGTGTGAGAAAAATCAGCAGTGTCATGCCTTACATTTCAAAGCAGAGGGTTTTCTCCTGTAAATAGGCTACTGTGTAAACCATGGTTTTGTAGCTACCAGCAGTAACAAATAACAAGTGCTTTCTAAGCAATACTGGAACTGGAGCATTCCTGTATTTCTAATTGAAAGCCTGTCTTTGTTTCCAGAGAATAAGGAATTCTGAGAAAAGGAGACAGGTCTTTTGAATGACATACACTTTCTGCCTTCATCTTAGTACCTTGTTTTGAAAAACAGGATGATGAAACAGTGTTTTTTTTTTCTGCTGAGGCAGTCACTCCTCCTGATTAAGAGAAGCATGCTGCAAATTGGAAACAAAATGGAACTGAAATCCTGTGCATATTAAAAGCAAAGGCATGAGAGGTATGAAAGGGAGTGCGGATGTTGAAGTGCCAAAAGGGAAAACTATCACTTAAGGCAGCACTGTAAGGCACACTGCATTTCCCTCCCATGTGCACCCCACCTCTGCATGCACCAGCACAAGGAAATGTACTAAAACATGCGGCACGTTCCCCCTGCTCTTGCAGACACAGCACCCACTCTCCCTCTTCCTCCAGCCGCCCATGGCTGAGGTCTGGCTCCCGCCCGCACCAGGGGACTGCACGGGGAGGCGGGCAGGTACAGCTGTGCCTGGCTGAGGGAGGGCAGACCTGTGAGGCCAAGGCTACTCCTGTGCCACAGGCTCCCCAGAGCGGGGCATTCCCCACCCGCTGCCATGGGCTCTCCTGCCCCGCCTGCCCAGGTTGCTACATGCTGGGGAGGCAGCGGCCATGCCCTATATAAAAACCCTGAGGAGCTGGCCCCATCGTGCCAGGGTGGTTAGCCAGGACTGGTGTGCAATGGAGGCCGAGGAGGCCGCAGCGGTGGCGACGAAGGCAGCACTGCGGACCCCCAAGTGCTCCCGCTGCCGTAACCACGGCTTCGTGGTGCCGGTGAAGGGCCATGCCGGCCACTGCCGCTGGAAGCTCTGCCTGTGCGACAAGTGCGCCCTCATCACTGAGCGCCAGAAGATCATGGCGGCCCAGAAGGCCCTGAGGCAGCAGCTGCCCGACCCCCCGGCTGCGGCAGACGCAGGGGCCGCTCCCTCAGGCGAAGGCCCCGCCGCGGCTGGCGCGGGGCCGTTTTTTTCTGCCGGGGCAGCCAGTGCCCCTGAGCAGAGCAGCCATGAGGGGATGAAGGGCACCCAGCCCACGGGCAGCAACGGCAAAGGCACAGCATGCAGGGGGCCGCTGTCACCTCCCAGCGGCCCTCCCTTCTGGGACTATGGTAAGGGCTTGTCCCCAAAGCCTCTTCCCCTGTCTCTCCATCTTTCTTTCCCTGTTCATCTCCCTCTTCCCCCATCAAACACTGCAGACTGGCGCAGCTTGCACCCGCCTGATGCCTCAGGCTCCAGCTCCCTGGAGTTCTCTGCCTCTTTCCTTCCTCAGTGGACACAGGTATCCAGCTTGCATGTTGAACGTGCAACCCTGCATGTATTTTCCCTTCTGTCGGGTTTGCAACATGGGTCGCGCGGCTCTGCAGCGGCAGGAGCAATGTGCTCAGCCTCACAGCTTATTGCAAAGTTGAAGCTTAAGCAAACGGCTTTCCTCTGAGACGGGAATTAGTCTGGGAGGGAAACCAAACTGATCCATTGTGCACTGCAGGTGCTTGTGCATGTTTCTCTCCAAATGCTGTCTCACTGTTTATAAATTCATAGGCACAAGCCTGCAGCAACAAAAATGCTGAAAACCTCAGTGATGGCAGGTAAATGGGGAAGTTGCCGCTGCAGTTGCCTGAAGCAAGAGTTCTATGACAGCACTGTAAAAGAAAGGGACCTTTTGGCCTTAATTCCTGTAGCAAAGACTGAACTTCGCTTGGATCACTTGGTGTAAAAGTGCATTTGGTGTTTAAGAGCAGACCATAGATTTTGCAGGTGGAAGAGTTGTATGGTCTGCCACCTCTTAAATTGCTTCCTTTAATAGAGTCTTTCATGTGACTTGTCTAGTTTATTACTATTTATTACAGTAACTTCATACTATTACTATTTACTATAGTAATTGTAGGGAAATCCCTACAGACTGCAGCAGTCATTAGCCTGAGCCTCTGGAGGGCTGGCAGCCTGCATGACAAAATGCTGTTCGAGAAGCCCAGAGGAAAGAGTAATTTCAGACAACTCTAGTTCCCACCTAATCTGTCAATAACTGTTCCCCCTTTTTTTTAGCTTTGTTTTCTAAGAAAATTATGTTTATGGATGATGCTAGCTGTACATACGGCTGTCAGTCCTTCCCTTAATAACATTTTTAATCTGCTGACCAAATTTAAAAAAGGTTAGGGACAAATAGTACAGTTCCAATACTTGAGAAGTCAACCTACTCTCGAAGAAAATTCTTCCACTTCTTTACCAAGAAGAGGACATGCAGACAAGAAAGACCCTATTCGTATTCAAATAACCACTCTTTTTTAAAACTTCAGAGAGGCCATATAAGATTCCAGATGAAAGATAAAAAACTAAGGAAGTAACTGATTCCTGCAACTGAAATTGCCAATGTATGTCCCTAAAATTGAGCCTTTGTAAATTAACTTAAGAAGTGACAGGTAGGACTAAAGTTAGAACTCTATTCTGTAGATTTTTGTTTTAAGTTCTGCTAGAGTAAAAAGTCTTAAGGTAGGTTGTTTTGCTGTTGGTGATGTACTGAAAGAATAAGATTCTGCAGCCAGTGCTTTACTAAGGACTAGCTTTACAATGCACAAGGCAGCAAAGAACACCAATCATTCTGCATTACAGTATCATCTGCTGCACCTTTCCTTAGTTCCTTAAAAAAATCACAAAATAAATTCACGAGGAGCTAAGCATGAAACCAAAGGGCCATATTCTCCTGCCTAAGAGTGGAATTTGGTCCTACAGCTACTTGTCCTGAACTCCATAGAATGACATGGATACTTTAATTTGTTTTTTTCTCATTTTTTCCTAGCTCACCCTGCTTTTCCTCCAGAATACATGGTCAATCCAGAATATGTGGAGAGAGAACCTCCAAAAGTGTACCCTGGGTGTTCCGGGGTATATCCTTACCACCCATTTCCCATGGGATTTGCCATCAATCAGTCAAGCTGTAGGGGAGCACCATCACCTGCAGGAATATCACTTCAGAGAGGTTTCCGACACATTCCTAGCAACTATGGGCCAGGGAATGCAGCTTCTGTGTCAGTAAGTAATGGTCTTTGAATTACCTCTGGAAATACTGCTATCTTTACTTTCACCTGCTATCTTGCTGTTAAAGTACCCATGAAATGTTACCCTGCTTACCAGTTATTTCACAGCATTTTGGTATATTATGCTGAAGAAAAAAACATTAGCAAATGGTAATGTCCGATAGTCTGACCTGAACCCAGAAGAGCAAACCCATGCACTTGCAAGGGACCAGATTTTGTGAAGTATTTTGGGGCTTATATATCCTGCTAACATGTGCAACAGCCTTGTGGAATGATGGCAGTAGGACACTTAATATGGTCATGTTGTGCCAGCACAGATGGCACAGAATGTGCATTGGGAGGTTCTTCTTCTTCCATGCCTGACAAATCTAATGGGGAGGGAGAGTGTCAGGGCTTGGCCAAGGCACCAAAGCCACAGAGAAGAACAAGGGAAAATCAGCTTCCACAAGGAAGTGAATCAGAATGGTCGGATGCTTCTGTTTTGAGACATTTGGTTTCTCAAAAACAGTGGAAAATTGTTGTGGTTAACCCAAGTTTCAGATGAAAAATGACATCTGGCATCATAGGGCACACACCTTCAAACCACATAGATATGGTAAGAAACAAGATGCTGAACTGCCTGTCAGTTGTAATGGTGTGTGGGGGCACTTCCAGTTCCTTTCAGTGCTGTCAGTCATGTTGGTTTAAACTGGTGGTGTCCAGTTTTTGTACCACAGTTGGGCACACTATCAGCTTTCCAGTTGCCATGCACCGTTCTGTCTGCATTGAGTACAATTCATAAGTTCTTGTTAAGGCAGAGTGATCTGCCTCAAGACTACTAGATTTATTATGCTTGCATAGACATTCCCTGTCACATTTTAGGGATTATTGAGAAAGAGCGTGGCTATCAGCAGTCTGAGTCCTGGTGGGCTGATATGCACAGCTTGGGAAATGCCTTGTTTAGACCATCACTGTATGTGGTTTTGAACTTAATTTTTAACTGTCCTGAAACTGAACGAAAGATCTCATATGAGCTCTATCTGTACCAGGTATCTGTGCATGGCCAGATCCAAGAGATAAATGGTCCTGTTTCTCTGATGCTAGTGTTTCTGAGGGATGGAAAACTCTCCTTGCACATGGGATGAGTTTTACCATGCTCTAATAGGTCTAGTGATCATGGAAGACATGGGCTGTGGGCACCCTGTGATACACACCAGCCCCTCAGTGTAGGCAGAGCCACTCACTTCACTGGGCTCAGGGGAGAATCCAGAACTAGCAGGGAGGTACTGGCAAGGAGCATTTTCCTAGGTTGCCTCTCTGTTGCATAAAGTTACAGACTTGTTCAGTGGCAAGTGCAGCAGGTCAGTGGTGAAGGTGAGCTGCTCCTGGTTTAAACCAACTACTCTAATGAGATACTAGAATAGAAGATGAGGACTTAGAAGGTCAATTTCAGATGAGACATGGTCTGAGAAGCTGCCACTTCTCAGTTTCAGTGTGTTACACTATGTACAGGCTTTGCACATGCCAGTACGTGCACAGACGTGGCAGCATATGGCCACAAAATGGACAAAAAATGTAATATTCACAGGTAAAGATTGAAACAGAAATTGTTTGATGCTGCAGATGCGTGCTGGAGAGAGTCTTTAGATGGAAGATGCTTTGCTTCATGTGTTTCTGCAGATTCCAGATGGAAGCGGAAATTTCCATCAAGGATACTACACTCCTCTGCCTCAGTTCATCCCACCAGGTTTTCTGCCAGGAATTCATTACATTCCACCTCCCCTTTCACTGAACATGTTGGCTGAAACAACCAAGGAAGCACATGGTAAGGAAGTATGAGATGAACCCTGGGAGATTCAGTTTTAACCTGGTTTCAATACCTAACCACAGAGGTGGAAGCCTCAAGAGACCCAGATTCTAGCTAGTTTTCAGGGTTTCACAGATCACTGTGATGGAGCCAGGACTGAGATCCTGAAGTCCCAGGACAAATTGTCAGCTTGTACAGCTCTAGACAGGCCTGACTTAGGGAAAGTGGCCTGACATGCTTGGGCTTTCCAGCTAACAAACACCTCAATTTCAAACAGACGTTGCAGGCCCCAGGACTCAAAGCCATTCCAGAATTTGATCTGCTGATGTTCTCAAAATGAAAATATTTTTCTAAATAGCTAGTTTCTGGGACATATTTTAAAAATTACTTGGCTCTGTTGCAGTTTAGACCAAATGTTAAAAAAAATGCAGACTAACACTTAGCATGAACAGTATGAAATTTCTTGCTCATCTGAAAATCCTACATTTTAATTGCCGTGAATGAAAGAGCCAATCTTCAAAATCTCAAGTTGCTTTATTGAATCGCACAGGTTTTTAAATTTCTGGCATAGGTTAAGTCTTTGTGCCCCTCTCTTTCAGGTCTCTTTCGGGTCTCTTTCGTGTATTGTGCCTACATGTGGACATATTTGTGATTATATTTGAAAGTCTTTCATTTGGCTGCAGCTAGCTGTGACCACAAGAGGGTAGAGCTGCTCAGAGAATTAAACACTAGCACTAGATGAGTGAACAGCTAGCTTTATTTTAAATTCTTTTTGAAAATGCAGATAAATAAATACAACTTTATTTCTCCTCCTGAACACCAGAATAAAAAATTGTTAATCTGACTGTTTAAGAAACAGATTACAATAATCACCCAGTGAAAAATCAAATCTTTTGTGTAAGAGGAAGGAGAAATAGAGGAGTATAATTATCTCATTTGAATTGAAAAGATGTTAATGGTCGTTATGTGGGACAAAATATAAGTTGGGGGTTTTTGGCCTGGTTTCTCAACAACATAAGGCTTGTGCAGTCTCATTTTCTGTTAATGTCAGTCCTCTTATAACTTCTCAACCCATTAGTTATTTTCAGCTAAACATATCTGTTGTGATCACAGGCCTACACAATATTGATCTGCAAGGGAAACAGATGCCTCCCACAAAATGGTTTGTTTACAGCCATGTCAGCTTACACTCAATTCCTGACTGACGTGTGTGTACCTTGCCAACAACCAAGTGCCTGCCAGTCAGCCCAGCAATGGGCACATATCCTCAGAGCAGTCAGAGCATACCTGCTTCTTGTCTGGCTGGAAAGACAAAGAAAAGTAAGCCGGAGATGTGGTGGACAACAGGAATATGAAGAGTATGTCAGTGTGTGGGGTGTACCAACATCGTAGAAATGTAAAGTTATTTCAAGATGCTAACAAAGGCATCTTAAAGGATTTTAATGGAGCAAGTAGGAGATACTGGTGTGCTGGAAGTGAAATAATAGAGGCTGAGTTTGAGGGGAAGAGAGGAAGCTGACGGCTGGCAGGCAGACCAGAAAGTATATGTGAGGATTAACGGGTTTTGTGATTTGGAGGGGACAGAAGGGGATACTGCAGTGGCAGAGGACCTGTAGGAAGCTGCAGCTATTTTATTGGGAGTGTGTGGGAATGGGAAGGAACTGGGAGTAGCAGACATGGGGGACATGGAGAGAAGTAGTGGCATTGTGTGAGGAAAACAGAGGAAATCCAGTCCTGTACTGGTAGAGTGAAGTTGTACCAGCCAAACAATCAGGAAAACAGGCAACTGGATAGAGACGGGAGGTCATGAGAGCACCCTTCCAGAGAGCAAAATGCCATCTAATGACCTCAGCCCTTATTACACGCTAGGGAAAACACAACCCAGGCACATAGCCATAGGAAACAATGCATCATGCATTGTGCTGCTCACAGAACAATCCAGCTTTCTTGGTACTACGGAGAAAGTACAAATTAATTCCACTACATAGCATTTGTGCTCCAGGATATGTAGGAATTTGCAATTGTGACCCAGTGAGGGGAGATACTTCTGCATGAGGTCATATACAAAATAGCCTGCCAGCAGAAGATGCAGATGTAAAACATTACAGTGAAACTAATAATCCTTTGATTCTGGTATTCAAGATGCTCAAAAAAAGAGAAAATCTGTAACAGTGCATAGGGATGTGTTAGGATTGCATCATGTCTTTTTTTCCCCCAAGAAAGGAACTGACTCAAACCTGCAATTAGACTTGGGAACATCCTTCCTCCAGAGAGACCTCCAAAATTGAGGCGAAATGGGCTTTCTGGCAAAACTGTTGCAGGAAAATGGATATAGAAAACTCTAGCAGGGGACAACTGGTGAGATGAAATGTCTGTGATCTCTGCCCCGAAGGGAATCTGAGATGAAGACAAAAAAAAAAAAAAACAAGTCCTGTCTGAAAAAGATTTTCCAAGGCTAGAAGCTGGGCTAGAAGCTGCTGCCAGAGAGGTTTGAGTCAATAGTTGACTGCAGCTGAATGACTGAGGCCAGTGAGGTTTACAGCAGTGGTGTGAAGTATAGCCCATGTTGTTACACAATTTCATGCAGTATTGACTAGTAATATTGTGGACATTTGACAAAATAAACACAAGGTGTGTCCAGTAAAAGAGCCAGTACAGCATCTGAGGACAGAGTCTGATTGCAGATTGTTGGATTTCTAAAAAAGCAAGCCACAGAAAAACAAATAAAACCCCAAGTCACCCATGAGGAAATGAGGGAGCTTTTCATGCAAATTGGCAAGTAAGTACTTTATAAAATGAAAATCTCTAGTTGGATTTGAAGAAGGGATTATCTCAAAGGAGAATTCACAGGAGTGTTAAAAAGGCATGGCATAGATTCACTGTGATTAAGTAGGCAAAAGAGTCTGCCTCATACTTCTATTCCAGTACAGCTTCAACACTTGCTGTCTCAAAGCACTCTTGCTACATTTCTTTAAGCATGGCTGAAACAATCAACTGCTGTCTGAAGTGCAGTATCTCAGTCCAGAGAGCTGCAGCTCTTGATGTCAGGCACCTTTGAAATAACTGGGTGGAAAAACAAACTGGATTGACGAAAGTAATTTTGCATTGAGAATTTACCTCTGGAAATGTGATTGATACCAGGTGTAATGCAAACTGAAATACAGGGTGTGGGGGTTTTGGCTTGTTTGTTTGTGTTTAACTCTGACCTTTTTCTATTCTTCATGTTTATTTCAGCTACTGAAGCTGACAGTCAGGATTCAGGGGTGGTTCGTGAACCTGGCCAACCATCTTCTTCCCCAGAAGAAACAAGCAGAGACCAATCTGTATATTCCAAACAGTAAATGGGCTGGAGAAGAGCTGAGCAGCAGGCAGCACTATTTTCATTTCTGAGGAGACTGTTAGTGAATGAGGGTAGAGCAACACTTAGTCACTCAGCAGTTACAACAGCTAGAAGAAGGGGATTAGTCCCCTGCCTCACTTTATGATCATGTTAGAGCTACCAGGCTCACAGCTCTGCCTCCCTAGCACTGTAAAGCCCTTGTTCCTAAAAGAAGTTTTCCAGAGCCATGGTAAATCCCTTGCCCCTTAAGCAGGTGGAAGCAGCAAATGATTATGACTCTGAATTAGTTTCATTTGCTGAGGTTAGGTGGCTCCGTGACTTTGGAGTGAGGTCTCCGAGCCATGTACATTCTGTAGCCTTCTCATGTTCATGACAGTAGTCAAAAATGTGTTGTTTGTATATTAATTTGCTGTAAAGGAAACATGGTTCTGAATATTATGGAAGAGTTAAGTGATGTGGAGCCTGAAGACTGTGTGAGAGAGGATGGGAAGACACTCTAGGTTGCTGATTTTCTTGGCTGCCTAAGTACATAATTCACTGGATTCAGCAGAGTAAGGGAACAACCGTAGGTGCTTGTCAAGAAGGGCATGGGAGGAATTTGCAGAAAGATGTGATATAGGCTGAAGTCCAGTGCCTCCGCATTGGTTTCTGGGTGAACCGCCTTTAAGGCACCTTTCGTTCAGGTTGGAGACAGACTGATTGGGAACAGACTGATCTTCTTGTCTCGCAGGCTTCAGGATTTCAGATGTCCGTGATGGTTTATACAGAATTTCAATGTTGTTTAACTCACTACAGCTGAAACTAAGCAGTACTATTTGTTTCTAAAGGACTTGTTTAGACAGCTTTATACATGTGTATTGGAAGTGCACCGTCGCGTATCAAAGGTGTGGAGAGATAGCCTAGGAAACTAGGACAAAACACCATTTAGAATAATAATTAGTCAAATCCATACATATTCTAATTGTCAATGATAATGTTTAATTAAAAATGAAAGGTATGTTCCTCTACTGTTTTCCCTAGAGGTATTGGTTTTCTATTAAGTGGATCCATTGTTAATGTTTGAATAATCTGGGGGGGACTTTTGTATACTTTAAAAAGATACATTAAATTGTTGGTATGACTTTGATGATTTGAGGCTCGCATATCTACATGTAATTTTTCTAGCCAGATGTCAGATGTTGCCCTGAACAGCTCTGTGTAACAAACTAGTCTGGAGAGAAATTTAGGCTTCAGTATTTTTTTTCCATAACTTTTGACTGCTGCTGTAGAGGTGACCGTAGTAAAATAAACATTCTTCTTTTCTGCTACTTGTACTAATAATCCCTTGGTCAATGCAAGATGTAAAAAAAATTCTACTAAGCTGAATTTTTTTTAAATGTAGTAGATGATCTGCTGGAACACTTTCCAGCACACAAGGTTTTGGGGGACAGTGAGTGAAAGTGGCAAACTTATAACTGCCAAGAGGAAAAACTGGAAAACACATGTATCTATAGGAAATAATCTGATGTACAACTTGTTATATACCAGATTTACAACAGCATCTCTGCTCCCAGGAGTGTCCCAAACCTCCTCTTAAAACTGCTGTCTGCATGGGTAAATCTGGATACTTCTTTAAGGTGTCTGGATAGGGCAAAGCTCTTTTCAAAATAAAATAATCTACAAATAGAAATACCAGCAGCACCCACAAAACAGGTTCCTCTGTGGATGGAAGGTTGTTTTTTATATATAATAGAATGATTTAAGGAAATAGTAATGTGCAAGATGAACAGTTGAACAGTCTCTTTCCCAGATTTTTTCTGAAGTCATATTCAGTGTTGTATTACTCCTTAAATCTCAAAGATGGACTCCAGCCCATTTCACTGACTGTAATGCACAGTCATTGTAGATATACTGCATATACACTACTGTTTTCTGTTTTGGTGTGCCAGTGCCTGCTTCCAGATTGCCAAGCCAAACTCCTTATTTTCCTTTTCCTCCATCTTTTTGAACTATCAGTGAGTAAACCAAAGCCTTCACTTTAGCTGTTTGAATGATGGTATGGCACTCCAGCAGGAACTCTCTCACTGCATTGCTGCAGACCAGTGTTCATCTCCAGCGGGATGTAGTGAGTTTAAAGAAGAGCCACAGAAAGGCAACTAAACTGAACAAGAAGGTGGAGGAGTTGCCTTACAAGGGGAGTCTAAAAACAGACTACAGTCTTCAGTTTGGAGAGGTGAAAGTTGAGGGGCGATATGACTCAGTTTTAGAATATCACGCCAGCTGTGGCGAAGTAGGTGCAAAACTATTACCAAACCTCGCTATTGCAATACCCGTGAAGGACAGGAAGGTGACCAGGGGCAGAGGTAAATGATGTCTGACCAGCCTGATTCCTTCTGTAAGGAAATGACAGGCATCTACCCCAGTCTAAAGTCTTAACAGCTGAACAGTTACAATTGGCTTTCCTAGAGTATCAGTGGTGAGGCCAATACTGTTTAATGTGCATCATCATATCATCAGTCCAACTTTGGTGTCATTTCAGATTTTTACATTTTAAGAAATTGTCCCCAAGTTCTTGCACCTATCTCTGCATGGAAAAGTGAATGACCTGGTAAGAAAATTAAAGTGAGTAACTCTCCAGCTGACGGGAATAATTATCTTATGTGGATAATTCAAGGTTTCATTCTTCCATTTTATGCTCAGCTTGTCCTTTTTAACCAAGGAAAAAATGTTCTTTGACAACTGGTATTGTCATACTATGCACTTAAGGACTTCAAAGTGAATAATTTTAATTCCAAACTTAGTGCCAACCAATGTTTCCAATAATTAAACTCTGTGATCTCTTCTGAGTCCATTTATTTAAATAAATGACTTAGGGATAATGAAATCAATTTGGATTGAAATGGAATGATTTGGATTAGACGAGTCACTCAGAGGTTGTTCCAGCCTAAATCATCCCAGAATTTTATTGTTTTTTATTAAGACTGAAGCCACATAGACTTTGGTCAAATTCATAAAATTTGTGGAGAAAAAGGAAAGTTAGCTACGATACCCGCTTCTGAAATCTTTCTGCATGCAAGCTGCTACTGGCTGCAATAGGAATTCTGCACATAGCATTTGTCATCATTATTTTTTTCTGATTTCTGAGGATTGACTCCCTTACCAAATAGATCTGAACTTCTGAAGATGTGGTTCCTAACACCTGACACTTCCATCAATCCTCTGTCCTCACTGCAGGCCCTAGGTCATCACAGAGGAACAAACTTTGTACACTGAACGGGAAAACCTGAAATTAGGAACCAGTTCTTTAACATTTACTTACACCACTAATTTCATTGCTTTCAGTGGAATTATTTGCGAGGGTACAGAGTTGACAACGTTGGTTAGGTATGCAAGTTTAGGATCCAAGTTTTACACAGAGGTGTCTGTGACACTGTCCAAAACCTCAGATTATTGTAGATTTGCATTTTCTGTAGGAGCTTTGGAAAAAAGAAAACAAACCCAAGGGATTCTAGAAGGATCACGTAATATGTCCATTCTGCAAACATATGTAAGATTCATTTGTCATTGCCCTGCAGCAAACTGCTAGACATTAACATTTCTGTGGTATCGGCTTCTACATCTGGACTCAAGCAGGTTGTCGTATGACAGTAATTATAATACTCTTTCTAGGTCTTTTTTTTTCATTTTCTTCTTGGAATTAGATGCACCCAGTTGGAAACCTCTGAATCCATAGCAAGACTATAGCTGTTTTTTTCCACATTAATGAGTAATTAATTTTGAACAGCAATCCAAAGAAATATTTAATTGCCTACCAATAAAGTCAGCTTGCTGCAAACAAAATTCTCCCTCCCCTTAAAAAAATAATTTTCATGACAGAAAAATTCTTTATGATGTGAAACATACCTATTTGGAACAGTGGAAACTAATTAAATCATTCTTATGGGCAAGTGGGTCTGGTTTTCCTATTTTTTGCCCAATATTTTACTACTGCAACATTAGCATTGGTCACAGAGTTATGTCTCTACTTAGCTTGCCAGAACATAAGGGAGAAATCCAAATCTAAAGACAGACTTTGTGGAATCTATTCCTGAAATCAGCATGTCACTGCATGTTGTATGGTAGCCCAGGCCATTGAGAGAGCTCCAGATCCACCACAGATGACCAGGCAGTGTGGTGCCCATTCACCCACCTATGCATTTTACTTACCTGTATCCTTACACATACATGAATAAGGCTTGAAGAACCTAGGCTAGGACATTTCTGAAAACCCCCTACCCAAACCAGCTGAAACCAGGACACAGGCTTATTTTGGTATTACTTTTACTTAACAGTGGGTAACATTTTTCTCTTGTTTCCCCTTGCTGGCCCTACCCACTGGCTCTTTGGATGTTGTCCTCAGCGGGGCAACATTAGCGGTGACCTTGCTACTGACTTCATAGGGTGATCCTCTATGGATCTAATGATGGGCCAGTTGTGATCTCACACTGTTTTCACTTTTATTTTATGCAGCCATCTTTAGTGGAGGCATTTCTGGTTTCATTTACTAATTACCATCGGGGTTTTATAGTCTTACTGGTACAATCTACTCAAAAGTGTCCATAAGCTAGAGCAAATACAAAGCTTTTTTTTTTTTTAACATTTCTTTTTACGAAATGTGGTTTAAATAACAGTCATATGCATAGTTCCGTGGGAGAACTTTCCTAGTTTTTCATGACAGGCTCTGTTTCGCATTAAGAAATGTGTTCTTTTGATCAAGGTGCAAATCGACTGTTTCTCATGCTCTTCCAATAGTAAATACATGCTTATATCCAAGTAATTCAAAAGTCCCATGTACCTTCAGATAATTAATTTTTTACATTCTCTTCCTCATGGACTGTCTCACATTGTGAAATGGTTCCTTCCTTCCTGATGTTCCTCAGTCTGGGATTCCAGATTTGTTTTTAAATATCTCTAGGCACTTTGGCCATCTTCGTGCCTGTCTTTCCAAAGGCATGCACAAGGCTAATAATCCCACTCCTCAAAGCTGCCCAGCTTTGTAGGGAGATCTGCAGAGGCCACACCTGCTTAGTTTGCTTTTCTTACTGACCAAGTCTGCAGCTGTGTTTTGTTCTTCTCAAAACACTTTACAGTATTTTTCATGGCCAGTGCAATGATGGCATACAAATGAATCGGAGAGACAAACTCAGAGAAATAACAAAATGATTTTCATCTGAAGAAGAAAAGCACCTGGCATACTCAGAGGGAATACTGTAGAGGAAGGTGGAAAATCAGAACCTGGATTTATGTTTCCTTGTAGGGTTGGAAGTGACTTACGGAGGAGAAAGCCACCTGTCCATCATCAGCATCCAGAAAGTCCAATGGTTGTGCTCACATAGTGGGAGATACCCCTCAATTTTGTTTCTGAAGACCGAGGTGCTATCATGCACTTAGCAAACCCGTACTTCAGAGGCTGTGAAAGGAAGATGTCACTACGCCCTTCCCACA